>NW_013666763.1:92779-114926 GCF_000517525.1 Limulus polyphemus
AATTAATATCTTCCATCGAGTGTTTGTAAACTGGACTGATGCACGCTTTGGGATGTAATTAATATCTTCCATCGAATGTTTGTAAACTGGACTGATGCCAACGCTTTGGGATGTAATTAGTACTTTCCATCGAGTGTTTGTAAACTGGACTGATGCACGCTTTGGGATGTAATTAATATCTTCCATCGAGTGTTTGTAAACTGGACTGATGCCCACTTTGGTGTGTAATTAGTACTTTCCATCGAGTGTTTGTAAACTGGACTGATGTGCACTTTGGGGTGTAATTAATAATATCAGACCAGTTTACAAACACTCGATGGAAGATACTAACTACACCCCAAAGTGCGCATCAGACCAGTTTACAAACATTCGATGGAAGATATTAATTACATCCCAAAGCGCGCATCAGTCCGGTTTACAAACATTCGATGGAAGGTACCAATTACACACCAAAGTGGGCATCAGTCCAGTTTACAAACACTCGATGGAAGATATTAATTACACTCCAAAGTGTGCATCAGTCCAGTTTACAAACACTCGATGGAAGATATTCATTACACCCCAAAGTGGGCATCAGTCCAGTTTACAAACACTCGATAAAAGGGCAATGTTAAAATGTTCTTTAGTCAACTAAACGTAAGACCCGTGGAACTACTTCTGTTCTCAGTTTCAGAACACTCAGATCATGAAAGTTTCCTTAACTTAGCTTTGTGAGAAATCCATAACAAACAAACAAACTTTTAACTGAGTAAACTAAAATTATATAACAGGGTGCAGGTTAATGATTAATCACTAAACTTGCTTATTTTCTCATTAGCAGATGTTTGTGTATAGTAGTTAGTTCTCTTTGTAGAAAAGGACAAAAATGTACAATTTTAATTTAGTTTAAACTATAGGTGATGAGGTGACCTGTAAACAGTCATGTCTCACCTATGTAAGTAATTGACATTGAAATAGGGAGATTTAGTTTCTTTTTAAGAGGTACCCTCTTAACTTATGAACAATGAGAAGATTTAAAACAGCTATTTGTGTTTGCCTCTGAAGAATAAAGATCCACCTTTCAAAAGCCCTCAGGTTATAGGGTTTTCATCATTTTGTATCAAGACTCATTGAACCTATGTGTTTTTCTGACATCATGAATGTGGAATAATAGATTTATTTCTGAACAGCATTTCATCTCTAACAGTGAGACATGAGCATGTACAATGTTTATCACACAAATAGATGTAGAGATTGTTTTTTCATAGTGTATACAACATTAACACAATATGAAACTAATTTTGTGCAATGTATTCAGATACTAACTACTTTATTTTCTTTTGTATTCCAGCATGAAAGACTGGAGATCAGAGAAGCAGGTCAAAGCTCCTGTACAGCACTGAACCCCTGTTTGTAGTTTCAGTTATCAGTTCATTACAAGAAGGGTGTCAGACATGTAATATATATATGCTTTTTCTAAACCTAGTTCTGTAGATTTTTGAGATATGTTTTGGTGCACTTTCCATTCCAGATACAGAATAATTGTCAAGCGCAGAACAACAAAAGTTGTGCTTTACTAGGACTAAACTTCCTTTAAAAATTAGTTAATGAAATAAATGAAAAACTTTTGGTGTTAATTTTGTAATTAATTTATTTGTAATGTAGTGATCTTTATTTAAACTATGTGGATGTTTACTTGTAAACCACAACTTGAGTGGGTAATATATAGACAATTCTACTATGTTATGGAACTGTTCTTTTTTCAACTGTTTATACAGTTATATTAAACATGAAGTACAGGTGTTCATTATAATTATAAAAATAATATAATTGTATGCAGTCAACAGTAGGTGATGGGCCAAAAGTTCAACATCAAGAAAGTGTTTTGGTAGATATGTATTGTTACTGTTGTTTGACTAAAAGTTCTAAATAAGGTCTTGGAAACATGATAATTGTTTCTTACACTTTGTGATTATTCTTGTATTTCTTTGTAGTATTTTAATAGATTCAAGTATTTACCCTATAGGTCTTGCTGAAATGTTGCTCATCATTAATTTCAGTGATGTTTGAAAATTCAGTACTTTTTTGGAAAACAAAATGCAGCCCTTTTTTTAGGATATTATGGTATGTTTAAATGAAATGATTGATTAAGCAGTTGGACTGAAAAATATCAAGAAACTTTCACTATCCTATATGCTTTCTAGTTGGCAGAATAAAATGCAAGAGAAGTTACAAACATTCTGATTGCACAAAAGAACAATGACTACTTCTCTTGATGCATTAAATATAAAGCTCTCGTTCAAAACAGAACAAAGCATTATGGTGATCAAATGATACTAATATTTCCATCAGTGATGAAATTTGCTTCATTTGAGAATGTTTTAAAGTTACATGTGGTACATAAAATGCCATTAAAGGCACATGCATAACATGCTTTTCTTTAGGAAATAATTTAGTACAAAGTACTGATAAGGTAAAAGTCACACACTCCAACATGGGAAAGGTTGTCATTAAACCTAAAGTGAACAGTCAGCATGTAACTTGCTGTAGGAAAGTAGAGAGTTTTGTGATATTAAATCAATGGTTGCAAAGCTGATTAAAATATTGTTAATTTGAGGTATTATATGAAATTTCTAGAGATCTTCCTTTTGAGGGTCACTTAGATAAGCATCAGGTTCTAGAAAAAGAATGCATTGAATAATTTGTTGACTCACTTCAGTGGACATATGCCAACCTTAAAAATTGCTCCAGTTTCTCGGTGTCTACCAAGAATCAATACACTTACAAAGGAATGAAAAAATGGTTACAGTTGTGTGATAACCACATTGTCTGTATATGAGGTTCGTCATTCCATTTGTAGAAAGCAATTAGTGCTTTTGCTCGTTTTTTAATTTAAGAAGCATTTTGTGCTTTTTTTATGTGATATAACCTTTGTTAATATAAATTGAGAGTTAAAATATAACTCCTTGATTAACTGAGACGTTGAGTATTTGTTGATGAAAGTGTAGTTAATTTTTGAACATGGCTGTATACTGTTTGTGTTAGTGATATATATGTTGATTTTTATGTTACAGAAAGATTTTTTTTTCTGAAGTCAATGTTTTTCTCCACTTTAAAGATAAAACCGCAAAGAATATACCTTCTCCTGAGTTAATAAGGTACAAAAATATTCATATCTAAATAAAACAAAATTCAATACAAGTACATTTCTTTCAGTAAATTTTAATTTATGGCCAAAGCTTTTCTCTCTTTACTTAGAGTGAAGTGGTCTGTGCTTTGTTTAGAACATATCATCTGGCTGGGGGAATCCCTCAGTAGATTAAAATTTTTGAGTGACACCGAAAGACATCAAACTTTTACTGTATTTCTTTTCATGAAAAGAAATTTGCTCATAGTCACACAAGGAATTTCCTATGTTCTCATGTCTAAAGGAGCTTTGTGGCAATGAATAAATCCCATTGAATTATTAGCATAAGAACTTTCTTATTAGCTAGCAAGAATTCAGGTCTCATTTTTCCCACAGATTTCAACTATTTTATGAAAATAAGGATACAAAATAAATCATTAATAGAGATGTAACTTGAGCATCATACCTAATAGATAGGGCACAGATATCCCAGTTGCTTTGCACCAAAAATTCCCTTGCCCAAACCAAACCTAATAGATAACCATTAGGAAACTCATAGTTATCATACCTTGTTGAGTCATCCAAAGTTTAATCAATACATATATCCTATAGAAGTCAATTTTTTATCCTTATTTTTACAAAAAAAAATCTATGTATCAATTTACTTGAATTCCTGACTTAATATAAAGTTGTCAAAAATATATTTTATTTTTCCTATTTAGTAAAAATTTAAATGAAAAGGATTAAGAATTTATTAAACAAAAATGTAAAAATAATTATAGTAAATTACTCTACATTGTTTAATACCTTTGAAAGATGTCAATTCAGGTAGACAAAAGATTGCTGTATTCTTCTTAATGTAGTGTGGTTGATTTTAGAAACTAATTACTGAGTTGGTCTTTATTTGTGTAAATTATTACAAATCATATATTTTTTTTTCTATAAAATGTAGATGTTCTGGAATGGAAAGTGCTTTAATTTTGAAGTTTTTAATTTTTTTTGTAGCTATCCATCCCGGTTTTATTTTACTCGTTATAAAAGGGTCATTTGTAAATTGAGTATCTTTAGAATTTGTTGAATCTATGTTTAGTCCAGCCTTTAAGTATCTTAAGTTCTACATAATGTTGATTTTTGTACAGAGTAGACCAAAATTACAAGACCAATTGGTTCAGAACAGTGTTAAGTAATGTTTTTTTGAAAAGGTTTTTCCCTCTTAAGAGATCACATTTCTTAAAGCAGAAGAAATTTCAGTTTGTCATTGTTATACACAGTTCTGTTAGTTATCTCAAGTATGATAAAGAAATGTAACTTTTATTAGTTGTTGAAAGAGGAATATGTCTATGTTGTTCCATGATCTATCAGTTTTGACAAAAAATTTTCAACTTGAAACAACTGTAAGTTTGGAACATATTTCTGCTCTTTTCTCTTAAAAATTTATGTTCACAAAATGACAATCTCAGGTTCAGCAGTTTCACCAATATGATGTTTTTTTGTTTATACAAAAAGTCTGGCTTTGAATTACCAGACTGGTAGGAGGGGGGGGGTGATATGGAGATTTTAACTTTTTCTTTTCTTCAAATCTCTCATTATGTGATAATATCAGCAAGATATATTTGTTAAAAATAAAAACGTACTTCAGTGATAGCCTAACTAGGTGAGATTTTCTACAGGTTCATTATTAGTCGATTTCAAGTTCATTGCATATTCAACGTTTTTCCTCCATGAGTCACATAACCATTTTTAGAAACATTTTCTATAAGATTTGTTAGAATCTTACTCTGAAAATTTGTCATTAACATTGTTTAAATAATTAAATATTTGTCATTAAAAGCACTGAAGTCAGAATAGTTGCATTGTCAGAAGTACTTGATGTTTTTCAAATTTCCACTGGCTAGAACGTTAAGGTCCTAGAAAAATCATTTATCTAACAGTTGAGGTTGAACTGGGTAACCAGATTGTAATACATGTTATTGTTAGCCCAATTTAAATTACATAAATTCAATGTACCAGTATTAGTATTTACTTGTGTGAACTGTTTAAAAATATAATCCACAAAACACATTGCCTTCCTAAGCCTATTTGGAAAAATTTACAGTTGAAGTGTATCATATTATAATCAAAGAACATGTACAAAATGCTTACACTGTTAGCACCTAAAGCATGATGATTAGGCTTAAATTCCTTTTATCATTCATACCCAAGTTTAAAATTTCAGTCCTGAGTTATTTTAATGCTACTGCTAGTTTCTGCCAAGCAAGCTGAATGCCTTGGGAGTGATCCTATAAACTGGTGAACAAACATTTCTGTTAGGTATGCCTGTCAATCTATGTAGGTTATGGAACTACACATAAAGTAAATTATTTGTGATTTGTGAGACTTTTCACTTTTTCTGTACAGCTTGTTTCTTCCAGCCTGGTGTATTTGTAGATGATATTTGTCTCCAGTTGTTATTGTGGTCTGAGCAACTGGTGACCAGTGTAGTTCGATCTAATTGTACAACATGCTGTAATTTATACACCACTTCTTAGCCTGTGATTCTGGATTTTTATGGAATAAAATATAGAGATCACATTTGAAAGAACTTGCTGACTTACTTGTTTTCAATCTTAGAAAGAAAAAAATTAAAAATAGTTAGAACTATGAAAAAATGAAAGTGTATCTACATCTGCAATCACGTTTTTAAAAAACAATAAACATGACACAGAACATGGTTTCAATATGCTAAACGTATGTGATGTTTTTCTGTGGTACATGATATTCTCCATAAACCACAGTCAGAAAAAAAATACAAATATTAGTTTTAAAATTACAACTTCTAATCAAAGAAAAAACTAGCAGCTGACATTCTGTCTTGCATAAGAACAGTTTGTTAACAACTTCTAGACAACATATACACAAAAAAAGGATGTTTTAGCAAATTACTTGAGTGGGTAAGAGACAGAGGCTGTCATTCTTCCCTGGTGGTGTTTTTCAGTCATTCTACATTGAAAAAGCCTCTTCAACCATCTGCTAAAAGCAAGGTTACCATCCTAACCTTAGTAACTGAAAGAGCCATAGAGACTTTTTACGTAATAATTCAAATAAATTGGCAGAGTGTGTTTCTGCCACTAATATGAGGTGGTTTCTTCCACTGTATGTAAGAACTTGTCTTGCATAATTTTGTGTTTCTAATGGCTAAAAGTGTGTAACTTGGGGATCGAGATCAATATTTAATCACTAAGGTTGAATTCTGTGAACATTCTTTTGTATGGCGTGTGACTGGTACATTTAATCTGAGGTATTCTTGTTTGGCCCTTTCTCGCAAATACACACTGGAGCTTTTCTATCATAAAATCCAGTTTCTAACAACAGAAAATAAGTCTCAAAATGGAAAGGAAATGTACATATACTAGAAACTTTCAGTATAGTGTCAACAAGTTATTGAAGGAAGGGTTCATTAAGTTATGAGTGTAAGAAAAATGCTCCATCCTTTGTTATACACAGTTCTAATGGTTGAGAATTGATGAGTATTCACTGTAGTAACCAGCCTGAGCTGGAATTCTGTGGAAGTTCATTACTCTTATAAAAAGTATTTAAAATTGGTATAATAATGTATCCACTGACAGGTTGAATCCTCATTATAAAGATGATGGATAAGTTAATTCAGGCCTTAATCAGTTTTTCAGGAGTGATAGTTCAAATCCAGTCCAGGTTTTATTTATATCAGCATTGCCGTATGCTGACATTAAACTCTGCATGTTTAACAGTTAACATGTTATGACACTGACTTCTACATGTTTAACAGCTCATGTGGTGTGACATCGACATCCACATGTTTAACAGTTCATATGGTGTGACACTAACTTCTGCATGTTTAACAGTTCATGTGTTATGGCACGGAACTCTGCAAGCGGGATGTTATGTTTGTTATGCCACTAACCTCTTTAGTTTAATGATCTAAGTTATACATGATTAACATTATTTTAAATCCATTACCCTGAACTTCATGTTATCTTTTGCTTAAAATGTTGTATTTTTGGGGAATTAAATTTACCTGATTAGCCGGTTAGATCGTTGTACATTTATGTCACATTTTAAAAACATCATTAAAAAATGTATTAATTTTGCAAAAACTGTGGCCCACTGTTTCGGATTTTTATGTTAAATTTGTCATTCTAATTGTAAGTTATCAGCCCATACTCCCAGTATTGTTAGATTATACAAGTTCATACAAAATAATTAGACAAAATCTAATAAGATGCTAAAGTTCACCTTAGAAACATGACAGAAGTGATATTCTATTCAGCAGGTTACCCTAGTGACATAATTAAAGTCGTACACTATATTTTATAATAAGCGTTACCTTGGTGATATAACTGAAGTGGTTCACGTGGCATTCTGTTATTGATATTGCCATGGTGATGTACATAAAACGAAATACAATATATTTTTGTAATATATTTCCTTCGTATTTTATGATGCATAACGTGTAATTTCTGTAATTATTGTTCAACTACTGCAAGAATTTCATTTTAAAACTTTACAATCCCTGATTGATAAACGTAGTCTACTTTCATAATTCATAGTAAACTACAACAAAAACTCGTCGTCGTACAGCTGAACCTGCTGAATACCAGAATGAACGCAATAACAGTTACTTGGAAGTTTTCTTTATCCAAGAAGATTAGTAAAATAAAATATGTCAATTTACTTTCGAAAGCATGACCAGCTGAGAACGGCATAATAAGCTTTTATGGGAGTAATTGGGTTAAGAAATGGCCTGCAACAGAACTTTAGGAGGGCCATTTTTCTGGCTAAAGTAATGGTTATGTGCCCAGCTTTATAGTCATTATTGTACAAAACCATGAAGGAGTGCACCAAATATGTTTATAAATACAACACAGAGTGAGGGTTTTCTGAAGGGTTGCGTGTTTATAAGTAAGTAATTAATGATATTTATATATTTGCTTCAGTTCTTTAGCTATTATTTTACCCACCTCATCGTACGAATAATCAAATTAAAAGCAATATGTATCTATCACACGGACCATTTGTAGACAGACTAGAATATCTATCATACGGACCACTTGTAAACAGACTAGAATATCTATCACACGAACCACTTGTAAACAGACTATAATGTCTATCACACGAACCACTTGTAGACAGACTAGAATGTCTAGCACACGGACCACTTGTAAACAGATTAGAATGTCTATCACACGGACCACTTGTAAACAGACTAGAATGTCTATCACACGGACCACTTGTAAACAGACTAGAATGTCTATCACACGGACCACTTGTAGACAGGCTAGAATGTCTATCACACCACATTCTAGCCTGTCTACAAGTGGTCCGTGTGCTAGACATTCTAGTCTGTCTACAAGTGGTTCGTGTGATAGACATTCTAGCCTGTCTACAAGTGGCCCGTGTGATATACATTATAGCCTGTCTACAAGTGGTCCGTGTGATATAAATTCTAGTCTGTTTACAAGTGGTCCGTGTGATAGACATTCTAGCCTGTGTACAAGTGGCCCGTGTGATAGACATTCTAGTCTGTCTACTAGTGGTTCGTGTGCTACACATTCTAGCCTGTCTACAAGTGGCCCGTGTGATAGACATTCTAGTCTGTCTACAAGTGGTTCGTGTGATACACACTCTAGCCTGTCTACAAGTGTTCCGTGTGATACACATTCTAGCCTGTCTACAAGTGGTTCGTGTGATAGACATTCTAGCCTGTCTACAAGTGACCCGTATGATACACATTCTAGCCTGTCTACAAGTGGTACGTGTGCTAGACATTCTAGTCTGTCTACAAGTGGTCCTTATCACACGAACCACTTGTAGACAGACTAGAATGTCTATGACACGGGCCACTTGTAAACAGACTAGAATGTCTATCATACGGACCACTTGTAAATAGACTATAATGTCTATTACACGGAACACTTGTAGACAGGCTAGAATGTCATCACACGGATCACTTGTAGACAGACTAGAATGTCTATCACACGGACCACTTGTAGACAGGCTAGAATGTCTATCAGACGGGCCACTTGTAGACAGACTAGAATGTCTAGCACACGTACCACTTGTAGACAGGCTAGAATGTGTATCATACGGGTCACTTGTAGACAGACTAGAATGTCTAGCACACGGACCACTTGTAGACATGCTATAATGTCTATCACACGAACCACTTGTAGACAGGCTAGAATGTCTATCACACGGGCCACTTGTAGACAGACTAGAATGTCATGTACGTTTTGACCGTCAGGATGAACTTTTTGCAATCGTCTTTTAATTTTAACCAATTTCTCAAGGTTCCATTATCTTACCAATGCTTCTCACACGTTCAACTGAATAAAACGGTAAGAAGACAAAAGTAGTGGTTATCAGGAGCATTATGAGATTATAATGAGGTGTGAGGGTGAGTGTTTTTGGAGGCAAAGTGTGTAAAAAAAAAGTAAAAATTGAACCATAGTGTAAAAACAACAACAACAAAAAATGCCTAGGTTAAACAAATAACATATTATAGTACGAAATATTAAATCTGTACTTGAAGGAGTTTGTTTCTGCACAAATAATATCGCACTTTTTTTACACGTCTTAATACGGACACCAGTAATCGTGGTATTGATAAACTGACTTAGACTGCTTAAAGTTTTTGCGACTGTATCCAATTCCTTTTATTTTGTTCTTCTGTGTGTGACAATTCGGGCGGTTATGTTTTTAATATGTCATATTATTTTGAATGCCTAGTGAATAAACTACGATTTGTCATACAGTTTTCTGTGATTGCAGAAGTCTGAAATTTCACAAAGTGAACATTACCTTTCGATTGTCCTGCACTTTTGGCATAAATAGTTTACAAACATAATAACAGATGGCGCTAAATCATAATATAACTCTCAAAAGTATTGCTATGTTGTGAATTCTTTTAATAAGCTGGTAAAGTATGATTATAAGAGACTGAATAAAGAATGTAGTCTATAATAGTATTTGAACCACACTATATCCATTGCTGAGGACGCGTTTCGCTCAATACAGAACTCACCAGCTCCTGGAGCACAAGCAGTTGTAGTAATGGTCGTAACACTATTTATATAAAGAAGACATTTGTTACAAAAACAATTTTTATGGTGTGAACTCCTTTTCTAAGTTGGCAAAGCGTGATTATAATTGTCATAAAATATTATTATTATACCTATTGTATTTCTATTACTACTTTTTTTTCAGACTATTAGGGTTTTGGAAAGGAATGTATACTAAGTCTTTCCGACATATCCATAACAATTGTTGTTGTAACAAATGGCTTATATAAATATTGTTTCGACCACTACTGTATTTGGTGTGTCCCAGCCGGTATGATGAACTTTATATTAAGTGAAACACTTCTTTAAAGTAATGCTGTTGAAATACTATTATACACCATTCTTCATCTTGAAAAACCCTAAAATAATGTAGGAATAAAATATGATTTCTGAAGTATAACAATTCATATTTAAACAGTTGTTATTTCAATTACTTTAATATTGAATACTTCATCATTGATTTATAATGCTGCTAACTCTTACGTATTTGTTAAAATACCAAAAGTTTGACTTAAATGTTCGTTATCGTTTACGAGCCACAAATGCAGTCGCCACAACAAACCTAACTTTTTGATTAATTTTATTAATATTATATTGATAGTATTCATATTTATCTCATTTAACTGCACATGCTTGCTGTCTATTAACACATGGCATGATACAAAATTACAGGCGTCTAGAGCAGATTGTTGCCAATGGATTAAAATACATGAAAATAAAGAAACGATTTACGTTTAGTACTTACATATAAGTATTTTACGTGTGTTGCATTTCGTACACTTTATATTCCTATTAAGTTCACAGGCATGTATGTAATATTTGACCTACAATGAGTGCACACTGCACACAAATTAGCAAAAACAATCTCCAGCGCCATCCCTTGGCTTCAAATTGATCTAACAATAGCAATTGCTGACCTTCTGCTAATATTGATGGGACACTGTGTTGTTCAGTTTACAAAAATATTCAAATAAGATTGTGGCACAAATGTTACATCTGCTCAACAGGTTCAAGCACCCTAGCATAGCTTATATAAGTTAAATCAATATACAAAAATTAAATTATATCGGTAAAGGTGATCTCACCAAAACGAACATTTTTTTATCATTAATATTTTAGCACACTCAATACTATTGATTTATCTTTAGAAGATTTTAAAAGATAGTAAACAAAACAAGGGTTTTTTTGTTCCACTCAATACAATGAATAGCATTTTGTTAGTATTAAAATACTTATATACGCCACTTTAATTGTAACGTACTCCCTCAGATGCTGCTGTGTAAACGGAATGTACGAAATTTGATGCATTTCTGATGGAGAAATAAGTGAAATCACTTTGAAATACGATTTAAAAGATATAAAAATTACACGATCAGTCTACTAATACAAAATAAAATGAATGATTAATTTTTAAAACTTTCTTGAAAGTTTTAAAAAACTGCATGAAATAAGTGAACAGAGGTAGAGTAGGAAAATAAAAAATGATGATGGCCAAGGTTTATTTGACCGAGCAAAGAGAGGGAATGTGCGCCACTCGCGCACCCATTACGCTCAGGGTCCAGGGATAGCCTTAGGGCCATGGAAGCTCTTTGGTTCTGGATTAACTTTTATGCATTCACTTGCTTTTCCTGACAGTAATTTTCCTATTATGATGCATTTTTACTGAGACAGATTGAAAACTGGGGGATTTATTTTCAGATGAGTGTACAAAAATACCGGATACTCTTGCTAGCTTAAATTGATATGTTGTTGTTTTTCCTTATAATTTCATAATCTCGTGAGCAGAAAAATAAAACAAAGAAACCATTTAAAAATCATCGACTATAAACCCATTCAAGGGCAACATGCACTTAACAACTAGCGGTAATAACCAAATATAGATCAGGTACAACTATAGAACTTCACATCCTGACTAGTCGAGCACAGTTTTCTGTTTTTCTTTAGTGTTTCGTGAATAGGGTATTAAAATCTTACTAAATTCTCAAAAGGACTTATAAAATAAAATATTCGTCGATCAATTAATTAAGTATTTTATACAATAACAACAATCCTACTTTAGTTACTGTCACTTAACTTGTTAGTTCAGCTCTTTTGTTTTATGAATAAGCGAACGCATAAAGTGGTTAGCTTGCTCTGATCGAAAGTTAAAAGTTTACTAGTAATGACGAACAGTACACATTTTACATAATTGGTTAAAAAGCAAAAATACTTTAGTTAATTTTGGATTATATCGTACAATATGGCTTTATTTATTGAATATTTGGCTTAGAACGTTCTATTTTATTATAAATTTCAACTGTAACAGTTTAAACTGGTGACTTCTGTTATTTGATATTACTATTCTCCGCTTCCGTAAATCAGCAAGCGACAGGAGTTACGTTATCTCTTTTTTTTACAAGTTTTTCTTTATATAAGATTACGAATAACTTATACTAGTAGAAGATCCACTTCCAAAACGTCACAACACGGCGTAACGAATTTTAACTCATCATAAGAACCAGATGAGAAGCTAGACGTTTGTTCGAAACTTGTCGTCCGTCTCTTTTAAGCTGAAAATAATGGTTAAACTACACTGCATGATTTCTACAGTAAAATATTTTAAAACACACTCAAACATAAGACAAATTTGGAGTGAATAAGTATGTTTGTTTTGTTTTGAATTTCGCGCAAAGCTACACGAGGGCTATCTGCGCTAGCCGTCCCTAATTTAGCAGTGTAAGACTAGAGGGAACGCAGCTAGTCATCACTACCCACCGCTAACTCTTGGGCTACTCTTTTACCAACGAATAGTGGGATTGACCGTCATCACATTATAACGTCCCCATGGCTGAAAGGGCGAGCATGTTTGGTGGGATGTGGATTTGAACCCGCAGATTGCGAGTTGAGCGCCCTAACCACCTGGCCATGCCAGGCCTATTGTTTTGATTAAACACACTCTGCTCAGAATGCGTTTTGTCTTAATGTGATGACATAAAATTGTTATAATAGAATTTATTTGGTATTCAAAATATTTAAGACACGCTAACGGGAAAATACCAGATTTAGAAATATACATATAATTAAAAAAAAGCAAAAGACATTGGACCGAAGAAGACATGCGAAATGTCGAAAATAGTTTTCGTTTGAACTTGGTATTGTTAGCGTGGGTTTAAACTTTATTGTAAATTACTTTACATGGTATTGTGTATTTATCTATTTTTTATACTATAAATCAGGTTTGTTCAGAAATCAGAATCCTGATAACCCCGAATAGAAATCTTATTTCGACGTGACACATTAGCAACATTGATCTGCAAATTGAGTAAATTAAAGTGTTTTGGAATTCATGAATTAAATTATTTTAACTTATATATATATATATATTTCCTAATCTGCAAATGAAAATTATACATTAAAAATGATGAAACATGTTATAAAAAAATTAGTGTTTTCATCATTTTGGTAACGAAAACTATTCGAAGTTTTGAGAGAAAATGCCTCCAAGTTTAAAAAAATTTTGATTCAAAGATTTTCCTAGTTATAAAACTCTAAGCTTTATAAAAATAAATTTTGTTACTTATTTATTATATTAAATTTCATGACTTGTTTATCATAATAAGTTTCATGACTTATTGCACATTTAAATACAAAAATATTGTAAGTAGCCTCAACGTACGTTATAGAAGTTACTCGCACTCAATGATGGAAAAATAACATCTGTAACAGTAGACCTCTTCATGTTTCACTGTAACATTTTTGTAAAGTAGTTTGGGTTTATTGTTGCACCATAAGGCCGGAATCTGTAGTAACCTGTTCACGCCTTGACTCTTGCACCAAACGAATCCTCAAGCTTGGCACTGAGTCCTTACTGAAATCAACATTTTACTGCTCTTATAGTTTCTATGAATATGCATAGAGTTCCAAGAAAATACAATTATTAATACAAGACAATTCGCGTGTTCCTCTAGAATTTACAGCTCGGCTTAAGGTTAGACAGTTTCGTCGAGTATCCAACCTCGGTCAAAAGTTAAATATAAAAAGGCCGGTTAATTTTGCAGGGAGTCTAGAAAGTAGACAAAGATTAGATGCAACAAAGACGGATTGTTTTTGCAGAGTGACTATCTAAAGTGTCCAACAAGAGGTCAAAAGTTAGACATAAAAAGGCCGGTTAATTTTGCAGGGAGTCTAGAAAGTAGACAAAGATTAGATGCAACAAAGACGGATTGTTTTTGCAGAGTGACTATCTAAAGTGTCCAACAAGAGGTCAAAAGTTAGACATAAAAAGGAGTTTTTGTAGAGTATCAGTTAAAGTGTCTAGCAAGAAGTTCATGTTCTCTGATTTTCTTGTTACGTCAGGGGTACTAGCTTGTTGTTTAAAAACTTAGTTACATTAGATGAAATGTTGTTATTGTTTTTCTTCATATGTGACTAAAGAAAAGCAAGCAACTAATTCTCTTTCATCTGTTTCACTCTAAACGATAACATTTCTTCCATGCCTTGTTAAGTTACGGGAAAATATATGTTTGTTTTTACTATAGCTTTTAAAGAGAGAGAAATTTGAAAGAATTTTTTTTTACGTGTTTAGTCAATCAGAATGGTCAGGCTGTTTAATCACTGGAACAACTCGGAGCATTCACGTGAAAACTCATCATTAAGCAGCTGTTAGTTGTGAGAGTGAAAGAAGAGTTATGTTGATGTTACCTTCTTGTCTGTGATGACAGAGACAGATCGAGTCTCATTGAGCACAGAAACTGCATGTGCTTACCAGTGTGATCCACGAAAAGCATCATTTCAAATCTAAGTTCCAAAACTGCTTTTATTTTCTCATAAATATATGCAGTGAACGTATAAATCAAACACTCACTGATAAATCTAAGTCTTAGATGTGCTTTTAGTTGTAACGATAAAAAGTATTTTTTACTTATGTATTTTATCAGCAAAGTATACAGAGAAGTTCGTATAGTCAAAGCAAAATTTGTCAGATTTCTTACTTAACGGAACATGTATTAACGAAAAAGTTTCTGTTGAAATTCCGTAAATCAGCTGTCTATATAAAAATATTTTATAAAATAATTTATTTTCTCTTTTTTCCACAAATGACATAATTAGTTGATGAAACAACATTTATGGTTGTCATGGATGAAACGATAAAAGTACCATTAAATTAGGTTATCTATTTTTTTAGAAAAATTTAACACTGGTGTTGAGAATATAGAGGGTGGGCCATAGCGAACCCTCAAATAGAGGAAAACAAAGCTACTCGTAACACACAACAAATTCTTCTTCATGATTAAGCTGTACTGCATAAACACTAAAATAATGTAAAGTTTCAAATGTTAAAAGTGTCCTTCCCCTGTTATCAGTTCTCACGTGACCTAGGACGCATTATAAAAAAGTCACGTGAAATACAACAGATTTGGTATCTTTAGTATCTCTATAGGTTGGCCCGGCAAGGCCAGGTGGTTAGGGCGCTCGACTCCCAATCTGAGGGTCGCGGGTTCGAATCCCCGTCACACCAAACATGCTCGCCCTTCCAGCCGTGGGGGCGTTATAGTGTGACGGTCAATCCCACTATTCGTTGGTAGCCCAAGAGTTGGCGGTGGGTGGTGATGACTAGCTGCCTTCCCTCTAGTCTTACACTGCTAAATTAGGGACGGCTAGCGCAGATAGCCCTCGTGTAGCTTTGCGCGAAGTTCAAACAACCAAACAATCTCTATGTATCTCTATGATACATTCTCTATGTATACATTTAGTCATTTAACATTCTAATGTCTTTACTCTTTCGGAGCATGTGGTGACAGAATCGTGTCACTAACGGTGTTTCTTGAGAAAATACGAACGGTTGTCTCAAAAGTAATTAGGTCAGTTAGAGGAACAACCGTGAAGCTTTGTGAAACATTCTAGTGTAGTTTTTTACATTGATCCTCCAGTTGTTTTCAAGTTTAATAAAACCTGCTGGAACTTTATGGATACATGCAGCTTGTTATTGTAAATGTTAAAATATTTCGTACTTAGTGTCACTATTTTGCCTGTGGCGTTCAGGTAAAGCATGGGTTGCCCCTGGAGTTAATATCCAGCAACTCTTGTTTTTAGCTACACTTTTAACACTATAATTCGCCTACTTTAAGTTTTCTTGAATTTCGGGTTATCTATTAGCAATAATTTTGTGAAATTACCACTTCTTAAACCCTATAAAGCTTGTGAAATAAACATACTGAAAACAATGTTTCTCTTGAAGTGCCGTTCCTAAGACATGTTTTCACAGAAAATATCACTTAAACGCTATAACGGGTTCTTTTATTTTAATTTGTTGTTAAATTTAATAAATATGTTTATGTTTATGAATAGATAATACATTTAAATTATTTGTAGTCAACGTTTAGAACATCCTGGCGAAGGGAACCAATAGCTGATTTAACTCTTCTCTGCTTTCTGGCACACGCTGCGAGACAGTATCAAGCCAAATTCGTTACTCTGAGCGACGGCAGCAAGCAGTTCTAATACAGCCAATCAGAGTATCGAGCCCTTGGCCGCCATTTTGAAGTTTACCTAGCACGTCTGCGCCAGCATTGGCGGGCGGCTGTGTTAGAAGCGACGCTGCCAAGGTAGGTATACTAAGCTCAGTTAGTGAGGGAGTCGTGACAGTATCGGACATGTGGTTGTTTAGTTGTGTTTGTTACTAACTAGAATCAACGTTATTTAGTGTTCCTGTTCAGTAGAAACCAGTTTGCTCGTCTTAGGCGAAGCTCTTTGACCGATGAACGGTATAATTAAACGTCAAAGTTAAATACAAAACATGGGTGTCTGCAAAGCTTCATTTCGCTCTGAAATTCAGCCAAGCACCGTAGAAGTCATTGTCTTTTCGGGGAAAGAGAACCGGTAGCCCCAGGGCAACGTGAAAGGTATGGAAAGGTGGACCAGACGGTGTTTTAGGCCCGGTTCTAGGGGCTGTAGCTGTATATTTTTGGGCTTGTGCGTACTATTTCTATTACACTCGTGTCTGTATCCAGCATATGCTTATGTAGTCAGAGTCGATACAAAAACCAACCTTCCTGGGTCTTTAATTTTTAATGCCAGCCTGGGACCAGGGAGAATCTATAACCTCGATCTCAGACGCACGGCCAAATATGTAGGGAACCTTGTCCAGCTCAGTCAACAGGAAGGCACGTTGCACCTGCGGCGAACGTTAAAATGTAGGGGCTCAGTACTGGAGCAACTGGCACCCAACCCTTTTGTATTGTTTGTGGAGTCTAGGAGTTTTCGACTGAGCGGGTCAGAGACAGAGGCTATCAGCCTTCCCCTGGTGGTGTATTTCAATCATTCTACGTGCCATAAGCCTCTTCAACCACCTGCTGAAAGCAAGGTTACCATCGTAACTCTAGCAACTGAAAGAGGACACAGAGACTTTTTACATAATAATTCAAACAAAGTGGATGGAGTGTGTTTCGGTCACAGTCAGCAGATAACTAACATCGGGTTATTTCTCCCAGTTCAGCTAAGAACTTGCTCTATTAAATTTTTTGCTCCTGATGACCAAAGGTATGCAGTTGAGAGCCGTGGTCAAGATTTAGTTGCTAGGGTCCAATTCTGTGAGCATTCTTCTGTATGGCTCGTGACTGTTCCATTCGCTTTGAAGTGTGCTTCGTTAGACAGTTCTAATACACAAATACTTGAGCTTTACTTTCACAGAATTGGAGCTCTAGCACTTAGTACGGACGTTTCTAGTAAAAGGAATAAGTACAGAGGACGTCGAGATACTAGAAACTTTCCACCTTACTTTGATAAGTCCTTAATAGTAGTGTTTGTGCCAGAAGAAAAAGAAAAAGGCTATGTAGTTACGACTGTGAGTGCTAAAGACCCGGATGATCTGACATATTCGTTACATGCAGTGTTGGACGCTCGTAGTCAGACCATGTTCAACATTGATCACGTATCTGGGGTAGTGACAACAACTGTCAGTCTAGATAGGGAGTTTATGGATGTCCATTATTTGCGAGTGACTGCAACCGACAATGGTTCTCCTCCTCGTAGTGGGACCACTACACTGCAGGTCAATGTTGGTGATGTCAATGACCATACTCCAGCCTTTGAAAGAGCCACCTATGAAACATCCATTAAGGAAAGTGTCTCTATCGGGTCTACAGTTTTGACAGTCAGAGCGACTGATCAAGACACTGGTTCTAATGCTGAGCTTGAGTATAGCATTCTTAATCCCAGTGGAGTCAACGATGCGTTTCGCATCAATCCACAGACGGGAATCATCACTACTAGATTAGCTCTAGATAGAGAAACCACATCTTTCTATTCTCTGCTAGTGCAAGCTACAGACATGGGCTCAGTGACCGAACGCAGGTCAGCAACAGCTACTGTGGAGATCTCACTTTTGGACGATAATGATAATTATCCTCAGTTCACCGAACGAGCATACACTGTAGAGGTACCTGAAGATATTAACTGGTTAAACAATCCAGTAGTAGCCCGTATAAGAGCCGATGACTTTGATGATGGTATCAATGCAGCCATTAGATATAGTGTCATTGGAGGGAACACTCAGGGACATTTTATGATGGATAGTCTTAGTGGTGATATATCAGTGGTGTCACCTCTGGATTATGAATCTGCACGAAGCTACCGCTTAGTGATACGAGCTCAAGATGGCGGTTCTCCTGCTCGCTCGAATACCACTCAGCTTCTGGTAAATGTCATGGACGTTAATGACAATGACCCCAAGTTTTACACTTCACTCTTTCAGGAATCAGTGATAGAGAATGTTGACATTGGTCACAGTATTGTCAGGGTGCAAGCGTATGATGCAGATGATGGTGTAAATTCTGATATTATATACAGTATTAAGACTAAGTATGATGATATGCCCATTGGTATCGACAATAAAACAGGTTGGATTCTTACAACAAAAGAGATAGATAGAGAACAAGAGTCCAACTATGACTTTACTGTTGTTGCTAAAGATCATGGAAATCCACCACGATCAGCCTCTGCAAGTGTGATAATCCGAATACAGGATATTAATGACAATGATCCAGTGTTTGAGCCAAAGATCTATGAAGCTAGAGTGTCTGAGGTGGATCCTCCTGGAACCCCTGTTATCAGTGTTACTGCTACAGACCGAGATGAAAATCCCAGATTGATCTACCAGATTACCAATGGAAACACTAGGGATCGATTCAGTATTATCAGCCAGAACAGACAAGGTCTCATATCTATTGCTCAGCCTTTGGATTATAAAATTGAAAAACGCTTTGTGCTCACTGTTACAGCAACAGATTCAGGTGGAAGATTTGACACGGCAACTATTTATATCAACATCACTGATGCCAACACTCACAGGCCAGTTTTTCAACGTACGCCATATTCAGCAAGTGTTTCTGAAGATGAACCAATAGGAACAACGGTTCTAGTAGTTGAAGCATCTGATGGAGATGTTGGAGAGAATGCACGGATCACTTACAGTATGGACAATGTTCCACAGTTTCGCGTGGACCCAAACACTGGCGCCATCATTACTACTCAACGCTTAGACAGGGAATTAGCTCCTGGTTATACAGTAATTATAACTGCCCAAGACAATGGAAGTCCTCCTCTTGCTGACATCACTAATGTGGAGATAGAGGTTGCAGATGTCAATGACAACGCCCCCCAGTTTGACCCTGTTAGTTATACCAGCTCAGTAAGCGAGGACGCCCTGGCCGGGAGTCGAGTTCTACAACTGCATGCCACAGATAAAGATTTGGGGCTTAATGGTCAGATTAGATACACTTTCCACAACGGCAAGGATGGTGATGGAGCTTTCAGTGTTGATCCCACTTCGGGAATAATCCGAACAACTCGACTGTTGGATCGGGAATCTGTTCCACACTATCAATTGGTAGCTTATGCTGTTGATCGAGGGTCTCCTGCCATGTCCACTTCTGTGTCCATCACTATCTATGTAGAGGACATCAATGATAATCCTCCTCGTTTTGAGGCAGACAAAATTAAATTGTATGTTCCAGAGAACAGTCCAGTAGATTGGATTGTTGGGGAGATCAAGGCCACTGACCCAGATGAAGGACCAAATGCCCAGATTCAGTACAGTATTGTGGGTGGTCCAGATGCAGACTCTTTTTTTCTGGTGACCCGACCAGGACAACCAGCGGAGCTAACCACCAGAGTTGAGCTGGATTATGAATCAACTAAGAAAAAATATGATGTCATTGTACGTGCGTCTTCTGCACCTCTTCAAAATGATGTGGACGTAGAAATCTGGGTGACCGATGTCAATGACAATGCTCCTATTCTTAAGGATTTCTCTATCATTTTCAACAATTACAAAAACTACTTTCCCGTTGGACCTATAGGCAAGGTTCCGGCTTTCGATGCAGACGTCACAGATGTGCTGAGGTTCAGATTTGTTTCTGGAAATAATGCCAACTTGTTGATTCTAAACGAAACCTCAGGAGAGGTGAAACTCAGCCCCAGCTTGAACACCAACGTTCCTATTCACGCTGTGATGGAAGTCAGTGTCTTTGGTAAGTCAGACTTTTGTAGAATCTGTATATTCATGTCCTTGTTGGTTGTTATATTTTCATAATAAATCTCAAATTAATTTACACTAAGAATTTTACTTTATTCAAATTTAAATTAAGAGCAACCACACCAATTTTTCAATAAATGCAGGAAATGTAGTTTCATCTGTTTCATGTTATTGAAGTTTTATTTTCTTTATGAAAATATTGTAAATAATGAAACTCCACAAAAGAAGATAAAATAATAGTTTTTTAGCCGGAAATACCATTCCAGTTTGTAAATATTTTCATAATCACGAGGAACTATGAAACCGTTATCGCCTTTACTTTTTTCCTTACGAAACACAATTTTTGTTTACGGCGAATCTTTATTAAAGAGTTTTTGTTTGTTTTTAATAACGAAAGTTATAAATCAGTAAATGGATTTTCCTCCATTTTGTTCGTTGTTAATCACAAAGTTTCACAAAGGACTGTCTGTACTGTATGAATTTTAACATTATAAGTCCTCATTCTTAACACTAAGTTATCGAAGGGTTTTTTCAGTATTACTGTCTTCTCTTCAGTTGCACATAGCAGAAATCGTTTAGATAGCCTTAACGTCAGAACTGCAGCTTGAAGCTGTTGGATCTATCCCAGCGACGTTTAAATGTATACTTTAGGACACTAAAAGTACGGTGCTTTGAGTTGTCTTTTATTCACTATAGTGAACCTGTAGTTATATAGGATTTGAAGAATATATATCATTCATACTAGTATGATACTAGCAATTTATAGTTATATAGGATTTGAAGAATATATATCATTCATACTAGTATGATACTAGCAATTTATAGTTATATAGGATTTGAAGAATATATATCATTCATACTAGTATGATACTAGCAATTTATTCTTGCAGACAGTTTGTTTTTGTTTTGTTTTTCGTGCAAAGCTAGACGAGGGCTATCTGTGCTAGCGGTCCCCAATTTAGCAGTGTAAGACTAGAGGGAAGGCAGCTAGTCATCACCACCCACCGCCAACTCTTGGGCTACTCTTTTACCAACGAATAGTGGGATTGTCCGTTACATTATAACGTCCCCACGGCTGAAAGAGCGAGCATGTTTGGTGGGACGGGGATTCGATCTTGCAGACAAACAAGGACGTTAAACTCATTTAAAATGAACACTCAAACATTCTAGATGTATGGGTATTCATAGCAAAGTTCAAATAATGAATAATTAAAAAAACTGCTAGACACATTAAGATTTTCAGTTCGGTATTTAAAATCATTTTTTAAATTCGTATACAAAATTTTGCAAGTAAGTGGATATCAAGGTACAGAGTAATGGAAAGAAAAAATATATTGTGTAAAACAAACCTTGCCCTATACGGTATCATGTGTAGTAATTTTCATTATATAAGTACAGGGCCCGGCGATGGCCAGGTGGTTAGGGCGCTCGACTCGCAATCTGGGGGGTCGC
>NW_013666763.1:115837-137256 GCF_000517525.1 Limulus polyphemus
AACCTAATCATTATAAGTATATTTACTGCTAAAATATTGAGAATGAAGCTAAAATGTATTAAAGAAATGTTGATTGTTGTTTTTTTTTAATTTCGCGCAAAGCTACACGAGGGCTATCTGTGCTAGCCGTCCCTAATTTAGCAGTGTAAGACTAGAGGGAAGGCAGCTAGTCATCATCACCCACCGCCAAATCTTTTACCAACGAATAGTGGGATTGACCGTCACATTATAACGCCCCCACGGCTAAAAGGGGCGGGCATGTTTGGTGTGATGGGGATTCGAACCCGCGACCCTCAGATTGCGAGTCGAGCGCTCTAACCACCTGGCCATTATATTATATTATATCATTAATATTATTTCTAATGTTACTAAAGCGCTACTACTATTACTGGTCTTAATAAAACGTTACTACTATTGCTAACCTTAATAAATTTCTAGAACTATTATTAATCTTAGTTAATAGCGATCATAGTTATTAATGGATTTGGAAAGTTGCCAGAAGTTTTTGTTTTTAAAGTTTACTATGGCTGTCATCAGCATAAACTTGGTATAAAGCCGTATAACTGTTCGTAATACCAGTAAATACTTTACATGTTATTTTTAATACAATATCTACTATATTACTCAACAAGACATTTTGTTCGACATCATCAGAGGTTTATTTTGAGCCCATTCTTTGTGTTATATTTCGGTTTACAAAATGTAAAATAACAAAACGATAAACAGAACTTACCAAACAGCGAACGTTGCCACTTTAATTTGTATTTACATGTACAAAGGTATTTGTCACATACACATTGGCGCATACATGTGTGTGTGTGTAACAAAGCGTGTAAATTGAATGAGGCTGAGGATTAACTGTATATTGCAGTGTTTTCCTGAGCCGTGATAACGTTTTAATAAATTTATCAATGGAAACCCGTGTTTTAACACCATTCGAGAAACCCTAAGAAATCACCGAAGCTTGTACAAACAAGATAACTTATCGGATGTTTTCCAAAGTATTAACACTATTTAGAGTTTGGATCTACAAATACCTATCTATATAGATGTATGTGTGAGGTAGAGAGGGTTAGTATATTATTATACGCTATGTTCACGGCAACTAATATGCGTATAATAACCACTTATGATCTATGAAATGCTTACATTAGTGAGAACTTGCACAAACGCACATTAGGTTCTAAATGTCACATAATATGTGTATTAGAAGGAAGTTATTCAAGATTATATTAATTTCTTGATCTCAAATATTAACAGAAATATTTACGAAATGTTTCCTTCTATACTACAGGTAATACGTACATTAGTAGATAATATACAAGAATATATTCACGAGTTTCTGGATCTCAGGCTTTGATGATATAAATAACGTGTCAACCACTACTGTGTCAGTTGTACCACAGCCGGTCTCGTATGCCCTGGTAGTGAACGAAAGGCCTCGTCGGGATTGGATATGTAGTGGATATAGTGTGGTTGACACATTTTTTTTATACAGTCATTTTTACTTTATTCATAAGTTCTTAGTATTATTTATATCAGTGGGAACCTTTGTAAATACTATGTTAGGTTTTGAACCTTAGGTAATATGTGCATAAGTGGGTAATTGTACAAAAATAGTCACTAGTCTTTGGATCTCAGATACTATATTTTTAGGGATTTGCACATATTATATTACGTTTTGGGATCTTAGATTTTATGTACTTTAGTGTGGACATGTAAAAAATACTTTAGGTTCTATATTAGGTAACGCATACACTTGTAGAGAGCTGTATTAGATTCTGTTCCTAGACGAGTTACTGATGACATTTCGAGGAACAATGTGAACGAAGACAATAATGAAGCAGTAATGCTGACGGAAATATCTAGTTCAACAAACCGAAAAAACGAAGATTAGAAAATTAAGAGCATTAAGATTATGTAGATTTATTTATAAAAACAACTTATTAAGCTGTAAAATATTCTCAATACGTTTATTAATTACTCCTAAAGATCACTATCATTTGTAACAAAAGATGTTCCATGTTCATCATAGCGAAAAACACGTAAGATCAAAAAGATTGGCAAGCCACATTCTAAGAGCGTCTCTGGTAAAGTTGACGTCGCTGTGAGCCAACATTGCAATCCGGGTAGCAAACGAATGAAGCATTGAATTGAACTTTTTGGCAAGATGTAATAATAAGTGAATAAAATAACAAGTAGCTTCTGATTTTGTAGTTTTGTTTCTTGTATTTATTTAAGTATGAATGCGACAAATAAATTTCATTCAGAATTTTGAAACAACAGATGTAATGTGAAATAAAATGGATTATCGATGGAAATGTGTTAGACTATTTCCAACCTAACAATGCTTTGTAATTACTCTACTTCAGATCTAACAGCACTTCGTTGTGACAATGCTTTAAAGTTAACAGGTACTTATTTCATTATGATCCTATTTATTACCTGAAAGTAGAATATTGTGTGTCTGCTACAGACCCGAATGAACTGTTTTTAGACTTCACTTTAGATCTAACAGTATTCTGTTGTGACTGTAATTCAGACCTGACAGTACTGTTTTGTGATTCTACTTCAAACCTAATAATACTTTGTTTGGACTACTACAGACTTGACAGTACTATTTTGTGACTACTTCAAACCTAACAATATTTTGTTGGGACTACTCCAGACTTGACAGTACTATTTTGCGATTTTACATCAAACTTAACAATATTTTGTTGTGATCTACTTCAGACTTGAGATTACTGTTTTGTGACTACTTCAAACCTAACAATATTTTGTTGGGACTACTCCAGACTTGACAGTACTATTTTGTGATTCTACATCAAACCTAACAATATTTTTTTTGTGATCTAATTCACACTTGACAGTACTATTTTGTGATTTTACACCAAACCTAACAATATTTTGTTGGGACTACTCCAGACTTGACAGTACTATTTTGTGATTTTACACCAAACCTAACAATATTTTGTTGGGACTACTCCAGACTTGACAGTACTATTTTGTGATTTTACACCAAACCTAACAATATTTTGTTGTAATCAACTTCAGACTTGAGATTACTATTTTGTGACTACTTCAAAACTAACAATATTTTGTTGGGACTACTCCAGACTTGACAGTACTAATTTTAGACGCTTCATCACATCTAACAATATTTTGCTTGGACTACTTCAGACTTGACAGTATTTTTTGTGATTATAATTCAAATCTAACGGTATTTTGTTGTGACTCAATTTCAGACTTGGCAGTACTGTTTTGTGACTCTACTTCTAACCTAACAACATTTTGTTATGATGTACTTCTGACCTGGGAGTAAAATCCTGAGTCTACTTCAAACATAACAGAACTTTGTTGTGATTCTTCTTCGGTCATAATAGTACATTGTTGTGACTGTACTTTAGACTTAACAGTACGTTTTTGTGACTATTTCAACCCAAATTGTGCTTTGTTGTGTTGTTACTATAAAACTGACAGGAGACTTGCGTTAGGCCTAGTGAAAAGCCGTTACATCATTCAATGCAGTTATGACTTGTAACATTGTTTTATAGGCAGGGCGTGAAACTGTGGTATGGGATGTATATTTATAAGAAACATAAAAAACATTTAAATTTACTCATCAAATTAGTTTATGTTTATTATACGTAATTTGTCTTTAGTGAAAATCTATATATCCAAAAACTAATGAGCAGCAGATGAAGTTCCAAAAAGTCTACAAGAATATATATATATACATACCTGACAGTAATTTGAAGCTAGACAAAAGGTAGATTTGACCAATGAGCGTTAAGTGCGTGCATTCTTCCAGTCAGGAGGGAAAAACAGATTAGGGTAGAATGATAGTGTTAGAGCCCATAATTATCTGTAACCCTCGGGACTATTAGGTACCTTCTCGATTCAACTGACATTTTTACTCACCCTTCCATCGTCCCCATCCCCATCCATATGAGTGGAACCTTCCTATAGTCGAGTGAGACACGTATTTAAGATATTATGTCTAAACCTGTCGTCATCGAAACATATGATAATTTTGTTGAAGAACACTACACTGAGTTCTTATTTGAACGTAAAATATTATGAAGCACTTGCATATGAAGAACATAAAAATAAGTAATCGAAAATTCACGTGTACGTTTTTATGTAGTGTAATTAAAAGTAGCGCTGTATGTGTGTGATAATGTATAAAATAATTCACCGGCAGGTCAGGAAAGTTCCAGGTGACGTTATATGACTACCAGAAACTGTTCGACGCGTATGGAAGTCTCGCGCTTCATCGGTGTTCATTTGAGTTCTCAACACTTTAAAACACACAATAAACAAGATGGCCAACATGAGGCGTTACTTTTGTTACACCTTGTACTATATAACTATATCACGACCTCGCTACTATCCAATGTTTTATACTTTAACATTTTGTTCGTACCTACATATTTGGCATAATAAGTTAACCTCCAGAACTCAACTGTTTTCTGTCCTTGAAAAGTTGCAGAACAAAAGATTTTATAAAATATCTGAACCCTATTATTCGTTCAAGGATTCGCTTTACATGGTCATCGTACCTAATTCTTGTGTACCTTGTAAGTTGTGAAACGTCAGGAAGCTGGATTCGAGATTACTTTCATGCTTCAGCTCGTGCAGTGCAAGATCTTGAGAGTTTAGTTCAAATGGCACTGTTTCATGTTTAATTTACAAGTTCTGAATTATCTGATCCTGTAAGCATTGTTTGTGATAACGACAGTTTGTAGTACATAATATTTATTACTGGTGGAACTTTTAGCAGAATATTTTGTAGTTTTATGTTTTTAACAAGTTTTTAAACCCTTTAAGCCTTGTCTTGTTCAGTAAGTTCACACATACAGGCATAGAGAGAGAAAAGGAATGAAAATCCCTAAGGACAAACTGTTAATAGTTGTACGAGGACGAGTGGCTTGTAGCTGGGATGATACAAAAGTATAGTTCTTTTCTAATTAATTGGCAATAAGTACAGGTGACTACCTGTTATACTATATTTGTTAATTAAATTCTAGATTTGAGTATTAAGTCATTAAATAATGCATAGCTGCGTTTGGGTTGGTGACTCGTATTATTTGAAAAGTATTTTATGTTATTGTTATTCTAAATATCGTTAGATGAATTAAAATACATCGCTATTTTGTCTCATCTTGCATACAAACATAATTAGGGAATCCTGTTAGTATTAACTACATTACGTTATGTACAGTTTTCCTATTAAGTGAAGAAACTAATGGCTGATACATTGCAAAACGTTTTCTTTTCTTTTTCATTTTACTAAAACATTATTTAACAATTATTAATTTTTCTGTATAACGTGATCATAGCGCTTTCCAATCACGTAACAAACAAGATATTTCTCTTAAGAGGCCTAGACTTTTCTCTGATGAAACTGTTTTTATTTCAAACAAATTAAAATAAACGTATTGCAAGATCTTTGGTACAAGACTTTATTTAAATTCAAATCTAGTTGTCTGCACTTTATATTGTTACGACATCGGAGGTCACGTGACCCTAGTATCACGCCACAAGCTTCTCGAACGTTCACGTCCCTTCCTGAAATATCAGGAGTTTACTAGATCTCGGTATTCTTTTATATATAAGATGGTCACAACGTGACGGCAATAATGTAATGAGTAATTGAATGTATGCGGACAGAGAATATTGACGTTCGTTGTGAATTATAGCGTTGGTTATACCGCGACTGTTGAAATTAAGTGCATTGCAAAGTGGAGTTGAGAAAGAAAAAACCAGTTTTATTTAAGAAAGGACTTGTATCGTTAGAGTTTCTTCGGAAATAATTTTTTACGGAAAATTAACTAACGAACGTAGACGTAAGAATATATTACTTCACTATTTTAAAAGAAAACTGATATTACACATCAGAAACAATGCACAACTGAAACTTGCAATGTTTATACTCCTGACGTCAAGATTTGCTAAGCCTTTGAACGCCACAATATCCATCTATCTATCCATTTATCATAAGTTTGTATATATTTAAAAGTGGAAGATTTATTAGGGTGACAGGCCCTTTTTCATGTGCGAATGACACTCTGTCACACAGTCAGTGAATTAAAATAAATATACGAGATACAATTCGACTTCAACGTATCTTTGAAAGCAAGATTATTAAATCACCAGGGACCTTCGTCAATTTGGAATGCATTCGAAACAGGCCGATCAAACAACGTTCTTTGTGAAGGTATGTCACGTCTTTGGATTCCAAACTTCAGATAATAATAAAATCCGTCTTCAGAAGTTGATTCTTGCTCTCCAAGTAATCGTCAAGGTATTACGAACGACATTCTGTCAGTAAAAAAAAAAGGTATGCAAACATTTCTTGTACGACTTTGGTTTGGTTAGAAGTTATTTTAACACCTGTTTCCGGTACGTGCTTTAATTTCCTTAACGTGCATCTGTCTGTCTGGTGGAAATCGAAAGTTCATGAGTCACGAGCACATGCTGATTGAGAACTCTCATACGAATTAATTCTTTTTCACCAAAATATGAAAGAAAAGAAAAAAGTATTATTATCAAGTAGATAGGTAAAAAATAATAAATAGGTAGAAAAATAATGAAGGATTAAATAACGTTTTGAAATGTCTGTAAAACTGGGCCTTCTGGAATTAATATGAAATACACGAATTGTAACATTTAGTTTATTGTTATTCACAAAGCTACACAGCGAGTATCGACACCCAATTTTTAGCGTTATAAGCCTTCAGACCTGCTTCTAAGTCACCCGGGAGCGAATTGGAAGAAGCCATCCAAAATGTTTTGTTTACACCTGGAATATGAAGACGAAATTTATAATTAACTAGGATAAAATGAATTTGGTTTAAATATTTTAGTTTTTGAATACCCCCTCTCCACCCTAACAAACACCATGGTAAAGCTATAAGAACCTAGATTAGTACATAACACACGTTACAATCTGAAGAGAATCAGTTTCGCTTAGAATAACGTCGAGTCTAAAGGATTTAATGTCAAAGCTAGATAAGATAGTAAGACATTAAATTAACCATAAACTGAGGCCAGTTTAAAGTCTCCTGTTCCTCTCGCCAGCCAAGTTTTCAAAAGAGATGATCGAGTTGTCATTCCAACTACTTGAATAGAATAATTAAACGTTCACTTAACACAGCAAGTTTTATAGAAACACTTGTGTAGTGACGATTAAGTATCATGAGTAACTTTATCAGAGAAAATGTTTGAACTGCCGAAATTAACGTGCTGTCAAGCACAACACTTGGTTTAACTGCTTCTCGTCAAGCTATGTGGGAATCAAAGATAGAAAATTACTAAGACAAGCTTGAATACCACGTATATATAACTTGAGTTGCCTAGTTACAAGAGCATCAAGTAACACGTTTTTCTTGATATACACGAGTGTGTATATATACATTTGTTACGTATTTCTGGAACTACTTATTGAAAAGACCATTCTAATTAATAGATAGATAGATAATACCCAGAGGCGTCGTTAGGTGCTTAAAAGATTCGAGGCTCGGGCCCACAAGAGCGGGAATATTCGGAATTTCAGTAAGGTACCGATCATGGTTTTCTATTCTGACTTTTCAAGACACCAATTAGGGATTCGAGGCATTGGCCCAGTGTGCCAGTGCCTAGCGACGTCTCTGATAATATCTCACGTTTTTGATACTTCTAGTAATATGTAAAATTTCCTAACCTTTGCTTAAGAAACGCTGTACTCCTATACAACATTATAATCGTTTCCCATCTAATAGAAACAACAACAACCAGTAAGGAATTCCCTGAGAAACGTTATGTTTTTAGCGAAGCAACCAGGAGGAAACAAAATACGCTTAAAATTCTACATCCAGAGCATATCGGCATAGTTCAAGGGCGGCGTGCGACTACAGTTTGTGGCTTCAAGTATAAAAAGCCACTGTTTTAGAGACACCGAATAAGCGTCCAAACTGGTCATACCACATTTCTAGAGTACGCTCCTTACGACGAGTAATATGTCGAGAATACGGTTATACTAGAACGTGCGACTTTCGTTGAGCTGCTTACTGCTGATATCATTACAGGTGAACATTTCAAGAAGCTCTGAAGCAACAAATATTTCAAGTTATTGTGGGTAGTTCCCATGGGTGAGTCTCACCAAACTATGACTGTACTTATCGACTAGCAGGAACAAGTATGCACTTCCCCATATCGTATCATGATCATAAACTTCAAAGAAATAATAACTTAGGTGTAAATGGCTCCAGTTGATCTAGTTGTTGTCTTCAGTCTGTTGTTTGCTGGTAATAATATAGAATAGTAAAGCTAATCATAGCTGTTGTAAAGGTATAGAATAGTGAAGCTAATCATAGATGTTACAACGATATAGAACCGTAAAGATAATCATGGTTGTTGTAACGGTATAGTATGCTAAAGCTAATTACAGCTGTTGTAACGGTATAGAATAGTAAAGCTAATCGTAGCTGTTTTAACGATATAGAATAGTAAGGCTAATTATAGCTGTTGTTACGGTATATAATAGTAAAGCTAATCACAACTGTTGTAACGGTATAGAATAGTAAAGCTAATCACAACTGTTGTAACGGTATAGAATAGTAACGGTAATTACAGATGTTGTAACGGTATAGAATAGTAAAATTAATCGTGGCTGTTGTAACGGTATTGTATAGTAACGCTAATCACAATTGTTGTAACGGTATACAATCGTAAGGCTAATTATAGCTCTTGTAGCTGTTTTAACGATATAGAATAGTAAGGCTAATTATAGCTGTTGTTACGGTATAGAATAGTAAGGCTAATCACAACTGTTGTAACGGTATAGAATAGTAAGGCTAATCACAACTGTTGTAACGGTATAGAATAGTAAAGCTAATCACAACTGTTGTAACGGTATAGAATAGTAAAGCTAATCACAGATGTTGTAACGGTATAGAATAGTAAAATTAATCGTGGCTGTTGTAAAGGTATTGTATAGTAACGCTAATCACAATTGTTGTAACGGTATACAATCGTAAGGCTAATTATAGCTCTTGTAGCTGTTTTAACTATATAGAATAGTAAGGCTAATTATAGTTGTTGTTACGGTATAGAATAGTAAAGTTAATCACAGCTGTTGTAACGGTATAGAATAGTAAAGCTAATCACAACTGTTGTAACGGTACAGAATAGTAAAGCTAATCATGGTTGTTGTAAAGGTATTGAGTCGTAAAACTAGTCACAGTTATTGTAACGGTATAGAATAGTAAAGTTAATCACAATTGTTGTACATGCGAATACATGAGGATTTTTGCTATTTCACGACACACACATATCAGTGAAGGATTCTTTAGTGTATTTCTTTATTCCTCACGGATCTTTTGTAATCTCTTGAGTATAGAGTGTAAATTCAGATCATGTAATCTCTTGAGTATAGAGTGTAGATTCAGATCATGTAATCTCTTGAGTATAAAGTGTAGATTCAGATCATGTAATCTCTTGAGTATAGAGTGTAGATTCAGATCATGTAATCTCTTGAGTATAAAGTGTAGATTCAGATCATGTAATCTCTTGAGTATAAAGTGTAGATTCAGATCATGTAATCTCTTGAGTATAGATTGTAGATTCAGATCATGTAATCTCTTGAGTATAGAGTGCAGATTCAGATCAAGCAAAATCCACAACCTTCGAACGGAAAATATAGTTTTTTAGAGAGTGTTTTATTGTTCTTGTAAACAATGGAGGTTTGTTTTTACTGGAACGGTTTTGTCTGCTTGTGTAGTGTGACAATGAGTAAGGTTGGTTTGAAAGAAAATGGCTTTTCCCGTTGCCTTGTGTGAAACGATTGAGATTTTTATACAAAAAAAAACTGTTGGCTTATCTTGTGTGAAAGAGAGTGAAGTTTGTTTTCAGATTATCTATTGTGAAAAACTGAGGCTTGATTTCACTAGATAGAATGTGTTTAGTTGTTTAAATATGAGTAAGGTTGGGAATAAAATCGATTGTTCCTGCCAATTCATTAAGTTTTGTTGCTATAGCAACACACGTGGCACTGCCTTCTAAAATACGTTTCTTCAATATCCGCTATTGTGACAACTTATGTCACCCTGACCATTTATTCTTTATTAAGCATTTGAAAATGTCCCATTATTAAACAACAAATTTAGGATGAACATAAACTTATGAAACACACTATACCATCATATACTAAAACAATAAGAATGCTACAGGGGTTTATTCTTGACATTTGTAGTGTCGTTAGCCGCGTTGCAACAATAAAAAACACACTTTTATTTGTTTTATTTAATCCTTTTACACAACATTACACAACAAAGGTCATTCTCCTTTTTTGTCTTAAGATAAAAAAAACAAAAAACAACAGACATCAGGAGGATACGAGTTATTTTAAAAGGTTTTGTTTTGTAAAGTCCTAAATGTATAAAAACTTACCTGTGTTTCAATGACTGTATGCGGGATTTAATGTAACACGCCTCACCACAACACATGGAACCTGTAATAATTAAAATTAGGTTTTCAAATAACAGTTGCTACTGGCTGTCGATATTGTTCCTTACTTTAATTATACAGGTGAAATAATGAAATACAGATGACGTTTTCGGTTGCTGTTTTGCTATCCCGAAACGTTGGGTGTTTAATGTGTCCAATCAGAAGGAATAATAATACTTTCAACTGAAATGGTTTTTTTTTTAACTTAATTTAGACCAAGCAGCAGCTTAGGGACGTTACTTGTGGCTACTAGATTATATCACGTAATGATATTGGATGAAAATGGTGAATCATAGAAAACCCTCCAAAAATGTTAAAAACAGAACATTTCATCTCATGACCCATGGCACATATATATATTAGCCTCGAACTAATGGGCAACATTGACAAATCGCATGACTACGTTTTGCATTAAACAGTGATAAAACACAACACACTGTAGTGTGGTATCAGAATAAACACATTTTATTTGCCGTTGATTAGCGTACACGTAATATTCGTTTTGAACAATTTAATCTTTATTACTTTTAGTTTTCACATTTAATCACATAATCCCCTACTGGTGGCACTGGTGATATACACTAAGGGTTAATAATACCTCATACGTAACGTTCTTTTCTGGCAAAATTCTCTGACACAAAACTAGTATTATTAATTTGTGCTCCGTGAGCTACTGGAGTTTTCAAAGCTTTAACCCCATTTCGATATTTCCCAGTTAAATAACCACCTTTTGCGATACTGGGAAAATCTCAGGAAGATTGTGTAAGACTGAAGAGGAAAATTAAAATGTCGAAACTAGTTTCTTAGATTTTGTGCTAATATTTTTAGCTAACATATTTTACACTACTAGACATAACCGCCCAGTTCCGCCAGGTTCGAGTGATATTGATACCTCTAATATACTGATTTAGTTTATTTGGAGATACCATGCATGTTAGTGTGTGGTAACATTAGAAATAAGGATGTTATAGCATCGTCTAAACTTGTGACAACATCAAATTTAAACTTTCTGCTTGCATTCACGTGATGACCTTAATGTCAGTTGTCTACTGTAACAGACAAAATTTAAACAAGTTACGAAAGGGACATAAGTTTTTACTTGTATGCATCATTTCAATAGTAGGGCTACTATATACAACTCAGACATTAACAAAAACGAAACAATAAATTTATTTGCTCGTTTTATTTTGAGCTCAGTTGTTAACATGAGTTTGATAGTTCTCTCATTTTCTGATTTTTATAAACAAGAAAGAAATATTCTAAAATTGTTGAAAACAGAAGATAGAAAGTTCTACGTAAAACAAATAAATAAATAAATAAACGGATGTGAGAATATAAACGACACAAATCAAATTATTCCGCTTAAAAACCAGGGCTTTTTTTGTGTTGTTTTTGGTATTGACATAGCTAGATTGATGAGATCTGGTATCGGTCGAGCCTTTGACTCTTGGACGTTTTTTGGCAATGATATTATTATTTGATGTGAACTAATGTTGTTTTTTTTTTCTACTCTAGGTCGGGATCAGTGTTATCCTTAGGTAACCGGAGATTGTTTTTTAATCTACAGGTCCTAAAATTCCTCTGCTCTTCTTAATACTGCTTTTCCAATCCATATTCTGCCCACAATTCTATGGTTTATAATCGGGACAGATAATAATGTTACATAATAATAATAATAATAATAATATACAGATAATAATGTGCTTTAGTTACAGCAGCTTATGAATAATTAGATTAGTAAATAGAAAATGTAATACCACTAAAAAGAAAAACAAGACTAGTGCTAATCATTTAATCTCCTTTTTTAGCTCTTTCTTTTTGAGTTAGTTGTTGCAAACATGGTCTGATATATGTATGTCGCCACGCCGCTCAACCACGTGCTAGAATTTTTCAGTGAATAATGCTCATTGAAAGGTATCCTGTCTTCTAAGTAGTAACAAACACGATAATATTAATAAATAGCAGTGGCGTAGGAGACGCCCTCCCATCCCGCCACACACTTTTCAATCTGTCCAAGTAAAAATGCATCAAAATCAGGAAAATTTATCATGAAAAGCAAGAGGATGCATCAAATTTAATCCAGAACCCAAGAGCTTCCAGGGCCCTAAGGCGAGTCCTGGAACCCGGCCGTAATGGGTGCACCTGTGGCACACATTCCCTCGCTTCGCTCGGTCAAATAAACCTTGCCCCCCACTTGTAAATTGCCCCTATACCTCTGAATAGAAAGATACTTTATACAGCATAGTGAGTCTCTTAAGTATTAGAGGGGGAAAACAAAGTTTTCCTTCTGCAAAGTCTGTAATAGTTTTGGTAACAATATCTCTCCACCAGGGGCTATGATGTCATAAACGGACAGGCGCAAAACATTATAGGAATGTTTGGAGATGCTCTCTTGCAGTTACATTCGTTTTTTTGTTTTTTTCTTTTTAGGGTCATTGATCGTTACTTTTAACTAAGACGAATTTGTGTGTACCTCCAAAATGCACATACTCTTTACTTATTTCATCAGTCTCGAAGTAATTATTTAATCACCACATCACTCTTCCTTAATTCTCCCTGTAAGTCACAAATATTCTTAAATTATTTTAATCTCTTGTTTTCGTCACAGCCACATACAATTGTCCATGTCCACACATTGGTTCTGATAAAAATACTCCGACTTATGTTTTAAGGCCAAGTATGTAATATATATGTGTTAGAAGACCAAAATAATATTTATTCAATTAACAATTATTCACCACTTAAAACTTTTTAAACACTGATTCTATAATGTTAGTAATAGTAGGCCTATTAGTAGTCTAATTTAAGTATTAGGCCTAATACAGCTGAAATACTACTTCGTAAATTTTATTTTGCTTTTGGTTACAAATGAATGTCATAAAACTTCTGAATTAAACTATTTTGCTGTTATATCACTGAAGTTATAAAAAAACCACAAACTATAAAAGGCTTATAATAAAAAACAAACATTTCTAACAAATCAACATGAACATTGAGCATTTAACATAAACTCCATAGCTGGCCTAAGAACACTCAGGTGACAGTTTTGTTGCTAAGATATATATTGTTGAGCATTATCAAAAAAGAGAAGCGCGAAAGCATTCTCGACAGAGTGACAAAGGGAATAAGCCTTTTATAGTTAGTGATTGTATCTATATAAATATAATAGTACTGTCTGTTGTATATCCATGTAACAACTTCGCAGGGTGTGAATGGATCTTCACCATAATTGGTGTGGAGGTTCAATAGGTTCATGCGGGGGTTATATAAAAAATTTCAGTTTTGCGTTTTTCGGTTTTTATGGGCGATTTTGCGTATTTTGCTACTACTTCGCCCTCTGTTGGTGGGTCTTCACCAAATTTGACATGAAGGTTCATTGGGTCCATAGGGAGATACATTCAAATTTTCAGTTTTGCGGTTTTTATGGGCATTTTTGCAACTACTTCGCTCCCAGATGATGTATCTTCACCACATTTGACATGAAGGTTTGTTGGATCCATGCGAAGATACATGAAAATTCTCTATTTCACATATTTGTTTTGCAGTTTTTATGGGACGTTTTTGCGTTGTTTACAATTACATATAAGGAAAGCAACTTTGCGTGTCCTAAGATAACCTTTCATTAATCATGAATTTACATAACTTCCGTCCAGGGGACGGATACTCCAGCTAGTATAGAATATGATTTTATTATATTGAAAATTAAATCGTAACTATTTTTGTTTTCTCTATAGCCAAAACTTGATATATTACTCTAGATAACTCGATCTTCTGTTTGTTTCTACAATATATTTTTAGAATATCAATTTTAATTCTGAGCAATTTTTAATATTTACTTGTTACTGAAGTATTTTTCCCCAAATCTAGACAATTCTTGATTCTTATATTTGTTGCTATAATATTTTCTGCTTAATCTGGTTCACATCATAACAATCGTTGCTCATGAGAATTGATGATATGTGTATATATATATGTACCTCTACTATGTCTTTCGTATTCCAGTCAGCTTAGAGAGCCCCAGTATTGGACGAAAGGCCTCGTCGGCACTGGATATCGGAGACGTATTGTGGCTTATCTATTATAATATATTGTTGCGTCATCGAGGTCACGTGACTGGTGTGGCGCCCTCTAGTTTCTAGAACTATCTTGTTCTTTCAGGAATGCTCTAGTATTTGCTAGATAGGGTAGGCTGGTATATAAAAGAGGGGAAGGTAATGCGTGTGAGTAGATAGTGAGTAATTGATCTGCAGTCAGAAGTATTATTGAGCACGTTCGTTGTTATAGCGTTTGTTTAGCGCGATTGTTGAAGTTGAGTGTATCGGTAAAGTTATATTCGAAAAGAATAAACCAGTTTTTATTAAGAAAGAACTTGTGTCGCTTAAGTTTTGTCGGAAAATTAATTAACATCCGGAGACGTAACAATATTCTCTATTGATTCCGCTTATAGGTTATTATAGTTTATTAGAGTATCATTCCTAACTCTTGGCAGCTCTTAATTTTACTTGTTGCTGAAGTATTTTATTAAATATTTTTCCCAGCTCTATTTAGCTTGGTACTTTATTTGTTACTAGAGTATCTATTAAAATATTGTTCCAAATCCTAGCTAGTTAAAATCATAAATAATATTCAACGTTAAACTGGTACGTACTATAAGTTCTAGCTAGTTTTTAGTTTTAACTTATTACTGCAGTTTTTATTACAACATTATTTCTAACAATAAGAACTGAAGTATTATTTACTAAAAAATCTTTTTCACAAAACACAGACCGTGACAATGTGACAGTATGTAATTAGGGTTTTGTTTGTCATTAAGCTCAAAGCTACACAATGGGTTATCTATGCTTTGCCCACCGTGGTTTCGAAACCCGATTTGTAACGTTATAAGCCCTCAAACTTTCTGATGACTAATCATGAGAGGGGGGCATCTAGATTTTATGCAAATAAGTTGTCAGAGTTCTTGTTCCATCTAAAACTAAAAAAAATTAATTTTCTTTTTCTCTGGAGAACTGTTTATTTTTTTATTTTCTACCGTAATTAACTCGTCAAATGATTTTACTTCACATATACTTTTTAATTAAACTTTGTGATTTATGCACATTTTGAAAATTAAATTACTTAAATTAAAAGAATATTGGAAGATATAGCCGCGAAAATGCATGTGTACATGCACTGGTATATATATGGGAAAGTTTTAGTGTCGAAAATGAAATTGACGTTATATGGAAGTGTGTGAAACATTAAATTCAACGGAATAAATCAGAATTTTGATAGGAACAGTATAGTGATTGAGACTTTTCAATGAACTTTTTTTTGCTACTAGATTATTGACGACAACAAAATAGATACAGGATTACTACCCCACATTAGTTTTGTTGTTCTTCTTCTTATTAATTAGCTTTGGACTACTATGCTGCAGCTGTCTACTTGAAAAAGCAAAACTGTTACGCGGACTTGTCATGTAGTTATTCATTTTGTTGCTTTTATCACCCGTTTCACGGGTCTCGAATAATTCATTGATGAATGACGGGTGACATTTTTATAAATTTCTGTGAAAGCTTCAGGAACGGTTGTTGGGTTCTGGAGTTTTTAATTAAACACACACACACACACTATCGCTCACGTAACTATTATGATCCGTGCAGGTCCTATTCGCGTATATTTATTAAAATATTAATGATGATTTAATTTACATATACTATGGTACAAAAGAACCTAAGTTATAAAAATCAAATAACGCGAGACGTAGCATCATTAACTTCTAGTCCTTCTGGTCAGTTAGCGATGAGTTTAGGGACTTGTAATGCTAAAATACGGGATTCGATTCCTCGCAGTCGACACAGCTCATTGTGTAGCTTAGCTTTAACAATATCAACATTAATTGCTTCCGAACGTCGTCGTAAGTGACGACGTTTTCATTACTGTGTGCGAAATGTTTCACAACTAATTTCTTTACAATTACTGAGAATTGGTGTAATTGTGACCTTACTGTAGATGTTTTCCAGAAGTGACTATGTTTTGGCTAACGGAGGCTAAACTTGCATTTGTTGCAGTTTTGACTCATGAGCTCTGTTTATTTTATTAGTTCCCATCTCCACGAAACATTACTACTTAGTATAATTACCCCGGTCTCTACCGCATTAACTCAAACATTAGAAAACCAGTGTTTCGTACTCAGCGACAAATGGTGGAGATTATTCATTGTCCGTGTATTCTATTAGCGGTAAATTGTTATTAGTAACATGGAAGTACAAAATATTATGGGAGAGATATCACACAATTTTAAGTTGTGTAATGATTTTTTTTAGTGATTATATATTATGATCAATTAAGTGACGTAACAGTTTTAGAGATTCGTAAGTGACCTGACTGTTTTTGGTAGTTTTTTGTTTAGTGGAATATCCAAAATTAACGTAATTCATCTTCTGAGAGTACAGCCCCTTATCAGATTCTTATATAAGAGAGTACAACCAATTATCAGTTTCTTATACAAGAGAGTACAGCCCTTTAGCAGTTTCTTATACAAGAGAGTACAGTCTATTATCAGTTTCTTATACAAGAAAGTACAGTTTATTATCAGTTTCTTATACAAGAAAGTACAGTTTATTATCAGTTTCTTATACAAGAAAGTACAGTTTATTATCAGTTTCTTATACAAGAAAGTACAGTCTATTATCAGTTTCTTATACAAGAAAGTACAGTTTATTATCAGTTTCTTGAATAAGAGAGTACAGTCTATTACCACTTTCTTATACAAGAGAGTACATTCCATTATCAGTTTCTTATACAAGAGAGTACATTCCATTATCAGTTTCTTACACAATAGAGTACATCCCATTATCAGTTTCTTTTACAATAGAGTACATCCCATTATCAGACAAGAGAGTACAGCCCATTGTTAGTTTCTTCAACAAGAGAGTACAGCTCATTGTCAGTTTCTTGAATAAGAGAGTACACCCCATTATCAGTTTCTTACACAATAGAGTACATCCCATTATCAGTTTCTTAACAATGAAACTGATAATGGGATGTACTCTATTGTGTAAGAAACTGATAATGGGATGTACTCTCTTGAACAAGATAGTACAGCCCATTATCAGTTTCTTGAACAAGATAGTACAGCCCATTGTCAGATTTTTGAGTAGATATACAGTTTCAACATTTAAGAGTTTTATAGGTCGAAATAATGATAACAATCATTTCCTTAACACAAGTAAAACTTCTTAGTACTGCACATTGGCATCTCACAGTAAAACTGCAATACCATAAAATAAAATTTTATAGTAATCTTCACTGCACTGTACAGTATGAACAATAAAACTACAACATTATACAATAACCAGTTTATTCCTGAAGAAAAAAGGTTCACCTTACAGAAAGCGCTCGGGTTATAAGGTTTTTATCGTTTTATACTTAGAGTTGAACCTACATGTTTTTTTCTGACATCATGAACATTATACAATAAAGTGTTACAGTAAACTTGACTGCATTGTAAAATAACATCAGATTTTAATATACTGTGAACATTTTACTGTAGTGTACATTACGAACTTATAGTAAAACAACAACAAAACTTAAAGTAGACGTCAAAGCTCTGTACTATAAAATCCCGTGATATATACTGTAAAAAAGTCACAAAATTATACAATAAAAACTTTGTGCAACTATAACACTGTATAATATAAAACTTAGGGAAATATTGAGTAAAACTCATAAAACTGCGGAGTTAGTGGAACACCGTGCGTTTCTTCTCATTAGGCTGAAACCACTGGGGTCAGCAAATCAATAGTGGTTTACTCAGGACAAGGCTGCTCGGAGGGGACTTTAAATCAGGTTGTTAACCGACGTTTTTACGACCATTGCCATAGAAGAGGCAAAGGAGGTAGGTGGTCATAGCATACCATTCCTGCACGTGATTAGCATTATGCTAAAACACGTACTGAAGCTGGGGCTCTGGCAGCCTCATGACAGTTAACGCCACACTATCCACAAATATCTCGTGACGGGTGGAGAACACAGTGGTGGGTGGGTGTAGGGAACAGAAAAAATATATTTTAAGCATATTCATTCCATTACCGGTAATAATTCTAACGGTTAACCTGGCTCATTCGTTAATGTACTTTTAACTATCTTATTTCACCTGAAGACAAAACACGTTTTGTGTGTGTTTTTTTTTTCAACGATGTGGTAATTTTAAAACTATAAGAAGTTTTGTTGTTGTTTTTGAATAAGTAAAAAAAAAAAGTTCATTCTCTTCAAAATTTCCAGAAATTATGAATAGAACTGGATATGAAAGACAATTGGCTGCTGTGTTTTTTCATGATGATGGTGCAAAATTTATTTTTCAACCAGTTGAAAAATGTGAAGTTCTCTGTCATTTAGGCTGGAGAGGCAGAAGTTTTCACTCTGTCAGTTAGGCTGCACAAGCTGAAGTTTTCACTCTGTCAGTTAGGCTGCACAGGCTGAAATTTTCACTCTGTCAGTTTGGCTAGACAGGACAGACTAAAAAGTTCTAACTTCGTCAGCGACAGTTATCCGGACAGGACCTATTAAAGGTGAAATTCTCACTTCGTCACGACAGTTAGGCCGGACAGGCTGGAGTTCTTACTTTGTCAGCTAGACTAGACAGGACTGACTAAGAAGTTATCACTTTGTCAGCGACAGTTAGCCTAAACAAGCATACGAGATAATAATTTGTCCAATGTGTAGATGGTGTCTTTGAGTTTAAGATCTGTGATAAATGAATTAGATAATTACACACATTTACATACATACATATTTATTGAAAGTGTTAGGTTTTATCTTTATCTTAATGCAATACATCAGTTTTTTTTTAACCAGCGTTTGTTTAATTAGCGAAAATACTACCTGCAAACACATACAAAGCATTAAGTAACAATCCATTTAGGGATTTTTGATGACATATACTTCAAAACTAGATGACGTCATTGAAGAGTATTTTGCCACAATATAGCACGTGAATTATCTTCCATAACGAGTTCTCTTTAGATGAGGAGTTGTGAAAGTTTTTTGTTTTGTTTGGTAGGAGGCTTCATATAACCTGCAACGGGTTTTGTACTAGTACACGAACGTGTCTGTTTGTCAGAAATCCAGTTGAAAACTGAAATTCTCTACAGTGTAACATTTAAAAATTTTCAGTATCTATGTAACACTGTGTTTTGTTTCTTAATTCAAACTTGAATTACACCCACCCACCCGCAATCAATCGGTTGTTTGTATTTAATAAGATAAGTGGGAATTTGTATTGTATATTAATAAACATTCAAGTAATTATTTTGAATGCTTCTGAAATATGTGATGTCTCTGAAGCTGAGGCACTCATAGCTAGCTTCTACAGAAGTAGGAAGTCTTACATTGGTACTCACGCTATTAATACTAATTTCGCGTTCACATGCTAGTTTATCTGTTCACGTGATAAACATTTTACAGATAGGTTTGAGTTACAAAACCATATCTGCTAGACATGTAGTGGAAAAGGAGTATTGTAGTGGTTAAAAGCTACATAAAAACGCAATGTTTAAGCAAATTATAAAGCAAATGACTTACGAACCTTGGCAGGCTAGATGTGACCTAATGGTTTGCGTATCTGGCAGCGATTGGAGGGTCATGGGTTCGATTAACGCGTTCCACACTTTCAGCTATGGGAAAATTATAAAAGTTACAGTCAATCCTGTTATTCAGTTCAATGAGCCATTAGGGTCAGGTTAGGGGGGGGGGGGGCAGGAGGGCTATTTGCCCGGGCCTCAAGCTCAAAGGGGGCCTCAAATTTAGACACTTGTTATTTTCTTATATTTGTTAGGTTTCGCGACTTGTTTTTATGCACAGAAAAAAAGAATAGAAAAACATTTAGTAAATGTTAAATAATGTTAGTAGATATACGTTAAATAAAAATATTCAAATTATGTTTCACTTTTCTTTTGGGCTAATGATTGTCTTATTTTATTTTCATGCGTCATGTTTTTTATTATAGCCTAGGGCCTCAAAAGATAGAAATGGCCCAGGTTTCTCTGAACCTCTGAGAGGGCCTGAGAGCCGGACAAAGCCTTTGTGGTGACAGGTTCTGTTGGCTGGCTGCCTTCCATCTGTTTAATAGTTGAAAATTAGGAACAAATACTCCTGAAACTTCAGGAATTGTGACGTTGCGTTTATCCCCATGTTCATTAGTTACTGTTGTTACGTACTGGAATTTCAAATGGTCTGAAACCGCGATAAATGATACTTTAAATTTAGTAGTTAAATTGTACTTTGGACTTATCAGTTAAGTAAAAGCCGATATCTAGTCAGTTTATGATATTTGCCAACAAGATTGATACACAGTTTTCTTTTTTAACACAAATACGTTTTAATATACACACAACAATACAATTTACAATAACAGTTATTACAAATAGTTATTGTACACAATGATTTATAAACAAAGGTTTCACAACGTCAAGCAATATAAATTTCTTTCTAGTTTGGAACTTCCTTGATATCTTATCGAGGGTTCACGATGAGCGAGTTGATTACGATTTGGTGTAGGTATAATTCACTTAACAGGAAGCTAGCTAGCTTTGTCCTTCGTTATTTATCAGCCACACACACCGACTTTTCCACTGTGACGTTATGTAATGTTTTCGTAAAAATACAGTGAATGAGAATCCACTGAAGTTAAATGAGTTGTAATGTTCGAACTTTGTAAATGCTCCTGGTCAAATATCTGAAGTTTTCCGATTGATAAGCATTATAACAATCACAGTTATAACTTCCGAAGGTTATAGCGCACTGACTATAGCAAACTAATAATGGATACTCTCTTCTTCTTTTTTTTTTGCGCGTCGTGTTGGTTATAGTTATAGGCGTGTGGAGAGTTTCTAGAAAATTCAGATTACGTAACAATGCAAATTTAAGCGTTTACGTGCATACATATATTG
>NW_013666763.1:137413-139799 GCF_000517525.1 Limulus polyphemus
ATATATAATAAGAAATCCGTCACACTGTTCAGTTTTATAATTCCAGTTCTACATCATTGACAGTGTGCTGTCCTTGTTTTACTTGGATAAAAGTTTGAAAGTCTTTGTCAACTTTAAAGTTAATTTTGTTTCTGTCAGTTTATTTTTCGTAATAGTTTTATTAAAGTACAATTTTTAACTGTCAGTAAATCGTCGTGTTTTCTTCTAAGTTGATTGTCAGTAAACGTGTCTCGTGTTTATATAAGACGTCGGTGGAATGCCATTAACTGTGTTTTATGTTATTATAAGGTGAGGGTTGAAAGTTAATAGATACGTTTCTTGTCAATATAAGAAACCTTGTAAATGTCAGTTAATGTCCCAAGATGGCGGTTGGTTACCAGTAAATGTGCCTTCCTTTTAGAGTGTTTTGATATCTATCTCTTCATAACCGTCTTCTGTTGTTGTAAGGCAATTATAGGTGGTCACTAAAATGCCTTCCGTTGTTGTAAGGCAATGACAGGTGGTCAGTAAACTATATTTAATTTTTATAATGTGATGGTTAGCAGTTAGTAAAATCTCTTTGTCAGCAATATTTCACATAAAGTTTAAAAATATAGGATGTTTGTCAGTAATATATAGCATAAAGTTTAAAAATGTAGGAGTTTTGTCAGTAATATATAACATAAAGTTTAAAAATGTAGTATTTTTGTCAGTAATATATAACATAAAGTTTAAAAATGTAGGAGTTTTGTCAGTAATATATAACATAAAGTTTAAAAATGTAGGATTTTTGTCAGTAATATATAACATAAAGTTTAAAAATGTAAGATTTTTGTCAGCAATATTTCACATATAGTTTTTAGAAAGTGGTTGTTTTCCTGTAAGTCGGTTGTTTATTGTATCAAACTGATTATTGCCAGTAAAATTGTTTTCCTTATGATCGTGGTTGAGTTATCAGTGGATTATTCTTATAGTTGCCGTGATTACTTAACATTGATCTATAGCCATGACTTTGTTATCGGTGGCTCTATCGAATATTCTAGATGTTGTCTGTCGAAAATTTCATAGCAATAAGAAAGCGTAAAAAAAACATTTTCAACAGACTATTCAAACTGTGAACATTCATAATCTTTAGATAATGCACCCCCCCATCCATTTGCTGCTGGATATCTTTCGATGAAGTAATTTTATGTTCAGATAGTGAAACCAATATCAGGGTTCCTCTTATGTCGGTTAAACAGCAAAGGGCTTTTTTTGTGTGTGTGTCGATCTCTCTCGCCTGTTAATAGCGTTCGTCTGAAGTTACACACCTCGCAGGAATTCGGCTGTCTTAATCTTAAATCATTTGTCTATACATTGAACTCTAAGTCACTTTTCATACAGAAGCGCCCTCTACCTGTAGTTGTTCTGTTTGGGAGGTCTTTAGTTTTCCCCTAACTTATGGCGTCTTAACCTCGTTCAGTGACCCAAGCGGTTTATGAATATGTCCGCTAGAGGACAGGGCAGACTAAGACTACGTGTTCGTTCATGCGGAGAACTAAGTAAGTTTTTCATTAAAATGAATCAAAGAATACAAATATATATATATCCGAGTGAACCTACTAATGATATGGATGAGCAAAAACTGAAAATGAGATTCAAAGAACATTCAAGGTCATTCAGCTAAACTCTTGTCGCGTAAATTCAAAATCACGGGAGCATATACGAGAACTTAGTTGATGTAAAACAGCTGATGCGTTCACGGTTCTCGAAATCCCCTTCAGTACCATCTTATATATCATTACACAAAATTAGAGACGAGTTCACTGGAGTAAGTCTCGAACATTGTAACCACCCCTTGTACTGCTAGCTCTCGAGGTTTGTCTTGCGCGTGTAACAAAGATAGATAAAAAAGAATCGAGTTCCTAGCGTCAGCAAGAACTCGGAGGCGGTTCCTGTAGGTTTGATCCCTGCAGTCACGCTCCTTTGACAAACAAGCTGCTGATTCAGCGACGAACGACGAATTATAATCTGATAGATTTATGAGAACTGGTCGCCAGTAATAAAAAGTACTTCTGTGCCTATAAATTCAATAATCATCGTAGATATTGCTGGTAGGCAAATTTGCGTTGTGGGTAGAGGCCAGTTATAACTTTTAAGAGCCGTGTATCTTTGAAAAATTGAGAACGACATTCTTATAAACTTGCGCAAATCTTCACTGCTTTATGTTTGTTGGGTTTTTTTTTTTAGATATATAAATAATAAAGTCTAAGAGATTGAAGTTCTTAAAACTCTTCTTACACACATAACATCTGGTTGTTTTTTAACTTACTTGTTACCTTAAAGATGATCTTTAATTTATCTAGCAAATTAGGCGTGATTACAGTTTAAAATATTCAAAAGAGCCTTAAATACAAACAAAACTTAG
>NW_013666763.1:140668-146660 GCF_000517525.1 Limulus polyphemus
AAGGATTGTCATTTTTCAGTTAGCCTAACAAAAAGGTTTTTTAAAGGATTGTCATTTTTCAGTTAGCCTAACAAAAAGGTTTTTTAAAGGATTGTCATTTTTCAGTTAGCCCAACCAAAAAAAAAAAAAGGTTTTCTAAAGGATTGTCATTTCCTTACGGTTAGTCGAGCTTAGATGTGATTTGTCATTTCCTTTCTAGCTCTCGAAAATGACTAACATTTACTGTTTTGTGACTAATGAATGTAACAGTTGGAGTTTGCTGTTTGTTTTCTGAGTTTCGTTTCGAACCGTTAAATTAAAGATCAAATCACGATTTAAGAGTGAATTCATAGAGGCGGTTTCTTACAACAAAGCCCCCCCCACTCCCAGTGGCTCAGCGGTAAGTGTAGACTTACGACGCTATAAACTGGGTTACGATACCCGTGGCGTGGTGTGCGCAGCGCAGATAGCCCATTGTGTAGCTTTGCATTTAACAACAACCAACTTACAGCAAACCATGTGACGTGAGCGTTGTCAGAACAGCTTCACTAAAGACAACCATTTCAACCAAGTTTCTCATACTTGTGGTTGATACGTGGACTACCAGACAATATTAGACGCCTGGACGAATCACAGTTGTGTGGTCTGCTGGAAGCAATTCATTTCTGGAAAGGTGATGCTTCGGTTTGAGTGGATTTGTTTTTCCCCTAGGGACGAATCTTATTAATGGTAGCTTATACGAAGACAAAATGTACTTATTTTCTTCAGTAGGCAGGCTCCATCAGAATAAGTTTTGTGTTTTTGTTTAATTTGTTAGTGTGACGGGTTACCACGAGGCGCCACGCGAGGGTCTACAAGTAATTCAATCATCTGATATAACTTTTCGTGGCAGAAGTCTTGTTAGACAAAATACCGTTGCAAAGTTACTAGATATTATATATATATATATTGAACGTAACTTAAAAAGGATTTTTATGTACTTTTTTAAACCCTCTGATCAGTGGTAAACTTGTAAAAGTCTATATAGAGATAAGCTGTGATTTTACAAAAACCTGAAAGGCCTTGAGGCAATTGCCTCACTTGTTTCGCCTACTTCTACGTTACTGGCCTTATGAAAAGATTTAGAAAAAGTTTTTAGGAAATAAAAAAGTATTTTCTTCTAGATACAAGATTCGCCCCCCTCCCTCGTGACTCATGTCTTGATATTGAAGGGCGTTTATGATATTTCTACGGGAATTAAGAAGGTGGAAAATGACGTTAGTTTTTGTTTTTGATTACACGAAATTAATGCATTATACTTAATATTTAATATCAACATACTACGTTTTGTAGTATCACCCAGCAATCATGTTTTTAACTCATCTTTATGTGATGATTAAAAGTATAGGAGTCAGACACTGAAAATAAAATAATGTGTTAGATATGAAGTGGACCTCTTTTAAGTAAGTTGGCTGACTTGATTCACAAAGCTTGATGATATATGAGGCGTGAATGGATTATATACAAAAGTAACGATTAACGTGTGGATGGTGGTTTTGTAAGTTCGGTTAATCTATTTTAAATAACTATAGAGAAATTACACGCTTTTGTGAACAGCAGCGGAAGTGACGGAGCATTCTGTTTTCAGAATTAGCCTCTATTTCCATTGGAACGAGCTATTCACGTGCAGGACAGCCTTTTTAGTGTGCTGTGGATCCTTACATGCTGTTAGTTTCATTAATCACTGTTGTTCTGCATATGACACGTCAAAATGTTTTCGTTTTTTAAACTTCTTTCAAAATTAACCAGGTTTCACTCGCATTTCAATCATTTCTTGATACGTTTATCCGAATTGGTTAATAAAAGCATCACCTCTGTAATACGATGCAACAGAAGTAATATATATATATGCTTGAAAATAATTCTTTCTTGGGGAAAAATGTAGTGTTTACAATTTTAAATAATTATTTATCAGTTTTTCTGTATGTTTTTCTTTCCCTATCTATTTCATCTGAACAACGTCATTTTTGAAACGTTTCTTGAACTTTCTTGAATTCCTCGTCATAACTCCACATTCAAACATTTTGAAACGTTTCTTGAACTTTCTTGAATTCCTCGTAAACAACCCCACATTCAAACATTTTAAAACGTTTCTTGAACTTTCTTGAATTCCTCGTCACAACTCTACATTCAAACATTTTAAAACGTTTCTTGAACTTTCTTGAATTCCTCGTCACAACTCTACATTCAAACATTTTGAAACGTTTCTTGAACTTTCTTGGATTCCTCGTCACAACTCCACATTCAAACATTTTAAAACGTTTCTTGAACTTTCTTGGATTCCTCGTCACAACTCCACATTCAAACATTTTGAAACGTTTCTTGAACTTTCTTGAATTCCTCGTCACAACTCCACATTCAAACATTTTAAAACGTTTCTTGAACTTTCCTTAGTCATTCTTTTGATAATCCGATAACTTATTCTTAGACTCTTCGCACCCCAGTTCGTTGGCGACAAGTTTACAGACTTACAACGGTAAAATCAGGTGTTCGATTTCGCGCTATTCCAACTAACTAACCAAACAAACAAAACTTAAACAAACTATTTTCCCTGTACCCCTCAAGACAGAAAATGGATTAATCTTAGTAAGAACAATTCTTTTTAATACACATTGTCCCCTTTTTAAGTATTAAGTGTTTTCTTGCTTTGTCCAGAAGAAACTAAACCACCGCCTTTTGCGTGAAGCTCCAGTGAAGACCAGACATCCAGTGTCGCCGTCTGGCGGTGAGAACCATTCATGCGGCAAATACATATGAATGATAATTTAAAACGCACATCACGAGGTACTTTAAAATAGTCCGATGGCATTGTACATGCTACTCCTTTTAGTTGGTTGTTTAAAAAGTGTTAACATTCTCCATCTTCCTTCTGATATCCTCTCCGTTGTGATTTACAGGGCGAACCAAATATTCCATATTGTCAGCGGTACGTAATCACGGGTGTAATTAATGTACAAAATAGTCCGATGGCATTGTACATGCTACTCCTTTTAGTTGGTTGTTTAAAAAGTGTTAACATTCTCCATCTTCCTTCTGATATCCTCTCCGTTGTGATTTACAGGGCGAACCAAATATTCCATATTGTCAGCGGTACGTAATCACGGGTGTAATTAATGTACAAACACCATTACTATAATTCAAAGACTTATCAGGCCCCCAGGGGCACAGCGGAATGTCTGCGGACTTATAACGCTAGAATCCGGGTTTCGATACCCGTGGTGGGCAGAGCACAGATATCCCATTGTGTAGCTTGATGCTTAATTACAAACAAACAATGTATTGTATAACATATTTTAGCCCCCCAGTGGTACAGCGGTATGTCTGCAGACTTACAACGCTAGAATCCGGGTTTCGATACCCGTGGTGGGCAGAGCACAGATAGCCCTTGTGTAGCTTTGTGCTTAATTACAAACAAACAAAAGACTTATCAAGCTATTATATCAATAGTAATACGTTGTACTATATATAATTGGCAGTGGCTGCTGTGTGTTTAGCCATACTTAAATCTAAGCATACCATGGGAAAGTTTGCTTGTTTTGCCAACCGATGGCTCTGTGATAAATTAGAGGGCTTAAAACACTAAAGATCGGGGTTCTATACACGCGGTGGGCACGGTGTAGCTAGCTCATTGTGTGACTTTGCGTTTAAACTCGAACCACTTACAAAAAAAAAGTAGTTTCTTTTAATGCACAGTGGGCTGTCTGTGCTGTGTTCGCTGCGGGGATCCCATGTGACAAGTCAGATATACATGTATATACACGTTTTTTTATTATTATTATTGAAGATACATTATATTTTCCAGTCCAAAATATTACGGGCATACAAGAAAAGGGGTCTGGTGACTATGGCGCACGACTCGCAATATGCGGGTCTTAGGTTTGAAAACCTGGCGCCTGGAGGTGTTATAACATGAGAGTCAATTCTACTATTCGTTGGTAAAGAGAAGTCCAAAAGTTTAAAAGTGGCTGCTGCCGGCCATTTGCCTTCCTTCTGGTCAACAGTTGAAAATTAGGGACGGCGGCAGATAGCCTTAGGGTCTTTGCTATAAAACGAACAAACATAAAAGAGGATAATTAGAGAACTCGAGTATAAGTGTTTCTTAAAATAAATGCCAATACTTACCACCGTGCATGCGTAAATTCCGTATTAATTGAGCACTCCAGCAATGCTTAAAACATTGTAATCTTCGAAGTAGTCTTAAAAATACAATATATAAACTCGATAACTAAAGTTTTATAACCTAAGATTTTTGTTTGGTTGTTAACTTACCAACGGGATATCATACTTCATTAAGCTTTTGTTTAAAAGTAGAAATAAAAAAAAATCTGTAGAGATAAACGATCATTATTCGAGTGAAAAAATGTACACAAGGGAAAAAAACTAAACATTTGGTAATTCAATGAGTTGTAGTTTTTTTTAACCTTACTTTAATGAGAATAAAAAGCTATTTAATGTGACTGTAACTGTTACCTTAGAAAAAAATACCGGATTCGTGCATTGGCTTTTTTTATTAATTATTAATAAATCTTTTGGGGGATATTTTTTATGCTATTAAAAGACGAACCCAATATCGTCACGGCGACACCTAGCGATTGTGAAATAAAACACCAACATTTATTAATTGATTGAGCGATGAAGCTTGACAGAGAATTAATAAAAATGTCATTGGATAACAGTCATAGCGATAAGACGTGCAGCTACAATGTTTGCATCAAATTTGGTTAAATCTATCAACGTGACCGACGCATTGCTGCAGTAAATTTAGTTAAACAACTTATGATGAACGACGCACACCATTGCTTTAATATACTAAATTAAACTGATCAGCATGAACCAAAAAAATTGCTGATATACAACATGCACTGATGGTACAATAAATTGAATTAAACTAACCACATGAACGACGCAAATGTTGCATATAACACCATTAATGCGCATAGAAGCTACGGCCGAAAGCTGGCGAAGCATTAGAAACTAATAGGCCTAAAATATGTGATAACAGTCATAGTTTATGTGATTTCTATCACAAATTTTAGGCCTATTAGTTATCAATGCACATAACTGAATTAAATACATAAATAAGAACAAGGTTACTGATGGGGGGGGGGGATTCTCCGAAACTAGTATAACCCAATAACACACGTTAGTCAAAGTGTAGATTGAACTGGATATCCCTTGAACTTAGGTTTCGAGATTTAACAATTTACAGAATACTACATTTGTTTATTAAGAACAGCATAATTTCAACCTGCTTGTAAGAAAAATCATCATGCGAGCGGATGGGTGTTTGATACTTTCAAAGACTTTTGTCCCCTTACTGTAAGCTTCAGGGCTTATGACGCTAGAAAATTCAGGATTTGATCCATGGGGCAAACACATAATCCAGCATGCAGCTTTGAGCTTAAACCCTTGAACGTAGAATATTTTTAGTTATTTCATTAATATTCCCACTATATTAAAACATACTCTGACATGCCTTTGTGTCATTGAGAAGTCATTGTTCAATTAAGTAGACTTAAGAAGATAACTCAAAAGTCACGCTAAACTTATTATTCAAAGCAAATAGAGTTAGAATCAAGAGCATTATTTACCTTGGATGAATAAAAGATAGAGCAACTAGTAATTTCTTCTTATTTCAATTAAAAATAGAGTGTAATTAATTCCTCCTTACTCTAATGAAAGGATAGTGTAACTAGTAATTCCTTATTTCAATTAAAAATAGAGTGTAACTAGTACCTCCTTACTCTAATGAAAGGATAGTGTAACTAGTAATTCCTTATTTCAATTAAAAATAGAGTGTAATTAATTCCTCCTTACTTTAATGAAAGGATAGTGTAACTAGTAATTCCTTATTTCAATTAAAAATAGAATGTAATTAATTCCTCCTTACTCTAATGAAAGGATAGTGTAACTAGTAATTCCTTATTTCAATTAAAAAGAGAGCGTAACTAGTACCTCCTTATTCTAATGAAAG
>NW_013666763.1:147005-149445 GCF_000517525.1 Limulus polyphemus
CTAAACAACATCTTATCTTGGATGAAAAGAGTGTGTAACTCAACAACATCTCGTTATCTTGGATGAAAAGAGAATGTGACTCAACAACAATATTCTTACCTTAGATGAAAAGAGTGTGTAACTAAACAACATCTCGTTATCTTGGATGAAAAGAGAATGTAACTCAGTAACAATATTCTTACCTTAGATGAAAAGAGAGCGTAACTAAACAACATCTTATCTTGGATGAAAGGAGTGCGTAACTCAATAACATCTCGTTATCTTGGATGAAAGGAGAATGTAACTCAGTAACAATATTCTTACTTTAGATGAAAAGAGAGCGTAACTAAACAACATCTCGTTATCTTGGATGAAAGGAGAATGTAACTCAGTAACAATATTCTTACCTTAGATGAAAAGAGAGCGTAACTCAATAACATCTTCTTATCTTGTATGAAAAAGAATGTGATTTAATAATATCCTTACATTGGATTAAAAGCGAATGTAACTCAGCGGTATTTCCTTAAATTGGATGAAAAGAGAGCGTAACGTAATGGCGTTTCCTTGCTTTGAATGACAAGACAGATTCTTTTCTTTGTTAACCAGACGGAACCTAAGCGATCATAGAAGTTGATTTACCTATTATAATCTGATAAAGGTAATGAACTGTTTTTAGATTGTTTTACTCGTTCTAATAATAAGCTTTGAGAGATGTATTAATATAACACCATGAACGAGCGAGTGAAATTTATTTAGAAAATGGTTATGTATAGTATTTATGGTTGGTTAAATTATATGGAGTTAATGCAAATTGTTCGTCTATCGGGCTCACACATGAAAAGGATTTAAAAGGAAATTTCCATCGTTGTCGCCAAGCTTCGTAAGTAAATCAACAACATACTGTGTGTGTTACTTTTTGAATGAAATCGATAAGACCGTTTTATATAGCTTTTACAACGATTCATAGACATGTAGACAAGCGGTCAGGACTCTCATTAGTAAAAGAATTGTAAGTGCTGTTTTTGTGCGTTCTAGATGGACCACCATAACCAAACGCAATACATAAACTGGCTGAAAATCCTGCTCAACTCAGCTTTTTCTACTGTTATAGCGTTTACAGCACAAGACGTATAATGATAATTAAGTTCCTCGTTAACAACTTGCTGTATTAGTGTTGATTTCTTTAAAAAAAAAGTTGTCCCAACCAAAAAAAGTAATAAGACATTTAATCCAATCATTAAGTGTCTTCAAATGAGGTTTCTGTGTTTATTTCTAACCAACTCTCGCTCCAGATTTTTTATTTCTGACATAACAACAGCTCTCAAGGAAGAAAGATAATGAAGGCAGATTTTATCGTTAAACGGAATCTTCCCCTCCCCACTCTTGCAAATTAAAGATAACAACTGAAACAAGCTGACTACCGAAAAATCTAAAGTCAACATTCGATAAGCCGATGCTATGGAGAAGAAACAAGTTCACAGTTCCTGGCACTTGTAATATTTCTTCCTTCAGTTATAGGGATCTTATTCAGTGGAGTATTGACGTACATACTTCAGAAGTCCTAGAAAAGCTTTCTTGCAGTTACGTTATCAGTGGTGAAGATTTGGCGCCAAGCTTTCGAATAACTACTACAGTTTTGTGTTTCAGTTGTGTATTACGGTATCAAGAACTTGGTCAGATTCCAAATCAGTTCATGTTTCAGTTGTATATTGCAATATCATGAAGTTGGTCAGCTTTCACGTTGTTAATCCATCTTACAGTTCTATATTACAATATCATGAAGTTGGTCAGAATTTACACCAGTCCATTTTTTCAGTTGTAAATTATAATATCTTGGAGTTGGTCAGATTCTACGTCAATCCATCTTTCATTTCTATGCTACAATAAGTGAAGTTGGTCAGCTTTCACGTTGTTAATCCATCTTGCAATTCTATATTACAATATCATGAAGTTGGCCAGAATTTACACCAGTCCATCTTTCAGTTGTATATTGTCCAATCTTTCATTTGTATCCTATAGTATTATGAAGATGGTCAGATTCTAATAGTCCACCTTTCAGTTCTTTATTACAATATCCTGTAGTTGGTCAGATTCCAAGTCTGTCCATCTCTCAGTTGTATATTGCAATATCATGAAGTTGGTCAGATTTCACGCCAGTCCAACTTTCATTTGTATACTAAAATATCGTAAAGTTGGTCAGATTTCACGTTATTAGTCCAAGATTTACTTAATCTTCTAACAAATGAGTAGAAGTCAAATAATTGGTCATTTATTGTAATATTCATATACTTATATATGATTGTTGATGAACTGGTTTTAAACTTATTACTTGATTATTTATTTATTTTTATTATTGTAAATAAAACTAAGAAAACACGGGGGAGAGTGTTGTACGTCTTAACGACCTAAAATATCCTGAACCACTCTAAATAAAGTACTGTAAAACTACAATAGAATTTAG
>NW_013666763.1:150353-155905 GCF_000517525.1 Limulus polyphemus
TTGAAACATATCCTGAACCACGTTAATTAAAGTACTGTAAAACTACAATAACATTTGTGTATTTGTTACATACTTCAGACGCTTTGAAACATATCCTGAACCACTCTAAATAAAGTACTGTAAAACTACAATAACATTTGTGTATTTGTTACATACTTCAGACGCTATGAAACATATCCTGAACCACTCTAAATAAAGTACTGTAAAACTACAATAACATTTGTGTATTTGTTACATACTTCAGACGCTTTGAAACATATCCTGAACCACGTTAATTAAAGTACTGTGAAACTACAATATCATTTGTTACATACTTCAGACGCTATGAAACAGCCCAAAATCATAATGTAGAAACGTTATTATTCCCAGATAGCAAAGGGGACGTTGGATATATATTTTCTTTTTTTCTTAGAACATATCCAGACGTTTAAAACTGAAAAATCAGAAAATTCTTGACGGACCAATCCACAGAAGTTAAGCTGTATTGAAATAGAACACATTTATTGTTACTTCTAAAAATTAGTTTTAGTTACGTTCTGCTAAGTTTCGACACGACTCGAATGAAAGTCGAAGTAAGCTCGCGGTAACATGGAAGTTCTTCTCAGACATTGTACAACAAAAACGAACTCTGTAGAATGGTTACGAACTGAAATTGAATTTTGTGAAGTTTATGAAACTTTGATATTTTGTAGCAAAATTTTGAAGCATCTAGCTGGAAGTTATTGCGTCAGAAGATTATATATACGAGATTTCCGTATTTAAATATAAATATCTTAAGAAAGTTGTTGATTTTATGAACTAAGCTTAAATTAATGAAATATGAACTTTGTTTGAGGAAATAAGAGTGGTGAAGAATTGTAATAAAGCAATAGTTTTTCCTGTTCTTTACTTATAAGTGATTTACAAAAATAAACTAGGATTCCGCATGAATATCATGAAATTCGATGCCGACAACTGGAACGTTGTCCGGTTATCACGATAGAGTGCTCTCTGTCAACCCAGATCGGTAAATGTTAAAAGGTTCCACTTAAACACTAACTGATAACTATTTAACCATCCACTTAAGTCCTCCACCAGGTGTCTTTCCACTTGCCGCCTTCTATTCGTCGCTGATTAACCACTTTCTTCGTCTTGATTAGTTCGTTGACCTTTACGGTAAATAATAGTTACGTTTGTTGACCCTTAAGGACACTTGTGAGGTGAGGTACGTTAAGAGGTTCTTCCACACCCTCAGATTGTTTACCACTTTTCCGTCATAATCAAGCCTGCTGAAGTGAGGGTAGGGGGGGGGGGATCTGGGTTTATACTGGATACAATGACCCATTCAACTCCCTAAGTACCGGAATTTTATTTTTGAAACTTCAAGTGCAGCTTGAGGTAGATGGTGTCAAGATTTTAACTGTCTTTCTTTTCTACTGGGTTGTATTTAAACTCAACCCTGGCAAGTGCTCAGTTTTGTGTGTGTTACTAAATAAACTGTCGAAATATTTATAATTTAGGCAACAACTTGGGCCAAAATTTTAGAAAACAGGCAGTAAAGAAACTAGATTAAACATTATTGCTGGTTTATTTTAATTACTAACCTACACAATAGACATGACTATCTGTGCTATGCCCTCCGCAGGAATCAAACCCCTAATATGAGGTTATAAGCCCTGAAAGTTATCGCTGAGCCACCGGTGGCATTATTATTATTGGGTTAATTTATAATAGCGGTTAATGTGACAGAGACCAGCAGTATGTTAAGTTCAATAGAAAAGATGACTAAAAAAATTTAACGACCGAAGAACGAGATCTTGATGTTACTCAAGAAGACTCTCTCTGTGTATTTAGATAAGAGTTTCCAGTTCACGCTCGAACTTCTCCAAATATTTTAATATTCATAGCAAGCTACCCTTGGGGCTTGCGAGATAATTTTTGTTACATAAGGATTGCAGGAGCAAAGACGATGAAATTTGTCAAGTGTTGAAGTTGATGACTAAAAGTAAAAAGCGCAATAAAATATATTGTTCAAATGTTTGAATGTGAATAATATAATCAAACGATTTTATGATTTTTAACGTCTCCCATTGGAATGCATTTTAACCAAATAACTTTTAAACAAAGAAGCTTTAATATCCTTATTTAAAGATAAGTTTATTTCAATCTGTAATACAACTTTTTATAATAAGGTACATTACGCTGATATTATAGGGGATATCTGATATGAAAAATCGGTGAGAATCTTTTGTTCATAATTTTGAAATTGTTTTTAATAATAATTATTCTCTGTTGCAAAGCATAAGCGTTATGGTACTAGTGCTAATAATATTATTCAAATAATCGACACAACATCTCTTCTACTAACAAGTAATAACACGATGCTTATTAATCTAACACTGAACTTATAACAACTAATCCTGTATTTGTATAAAGTAGAAACCAAAGTTTATCAATCTAAACTAATGTTATAACAACCAGTGGCGGACCCAGGATTTTGACCACGGGGAGGCGCGATGATTCTGAACGTAAACGAGAAATTTTCGGGACTTCCCTAGTAGGAGTTAAGTGGGTTATTTAGATTTGTTATAATGTTTGCTAGATGTTATTGTTATTGCTTTTTTATTTAATTTTTGAATTTAATATGAAATTTCACTACATTCTTCCCTTCTCAAAGATCTAATTTTTGCAATCAGTTTGATTTAAGTATGAAAAAAAATTCTTCTAAATGTGCTTGTATAATAAAACAAATATGCCTAAAACTAAGAGTGACTAAATCTGTAAATGTGCAATAAAGCAGCTAACTCTCAGACTAATGTACAACAACTAACACTAAATAACAAAGAAGTTAAGCCTGATACTAATATACAACAACCAACACTAAATAACAAATAAATTAAGCCAGAGACTAATGTACAACAACCAACACTAAATAACAAAGAAATTAAGCCAGAGACTAATATACAACAACCAACACTAAATAACAAAAAAATTAAGCCAGAGACTAATATACAACAACCAACACTAAATAACAAAGAAATTAAGCCAGAGACTAATGTACAACAACCAACACTAAATAACAAAGAAATTAAGCCAGAGACTAATATACAACAACCAACACTAAATAACAAAGAAATTAAGCCAGAGACTAATATACAACAACCAACACTAAATAACAAATAAATTAAGCCAGAGACTAATATACAACAACCAACACTAAATAACTAGTACCTCCTTACTTTAAAGAAAAAATGGCATAACTAGTTTTGTTTTTCTTTAGTGAAAATCTCATGAGTGTTGCAACAGAAAAGCAAGACAGTTTCATTGATAATTGCGTCTACAAAGACATACTTGTATAAAATCTACTCTGTGATGTAAAGCTATGATGAAAGCTCATTTTTAAACTGAAATTTCCATAAAATCCTTTTTCTCATGGATGGTGAACAGTATTGAATGTCAAGTATGAGTACATTGTTGTAGAAATGTCAGATTATTCCAGAAAAGGCCGCAGGCCCAATAGCCTTCCGCAGGAACTAGCAGTTATACCTGACCGGAGGGCGGGTATAATTCTGCTAGTTAATATAACAGTACTTACTCTGTAATACAAAACGATCAATATTATAATAAAGCAGCTAAGACAAAAACTTTTTATTACACTGTAACAAACTCGGTATTATAAGACAGATAAATCTTAAACTAATACAAAAATAACAAACAATGTGTAATAAAGCATCTAAATCTGAGCGTAGTACAATCGACCAACACTGTAATAATGCAACTGAATCTGAAACTACCCCGCTGTTGAGGCAATGCTCGTCTCTTTGTTCACACAGCTGATTGGTGCAGCTGACTCCATGTTTGGAATGACTCACGGGTTTGCCTAACAGTAAATAGATGCATTCATTTCTGCTTCATAAATTGAAAATAACCGGTTTTGCCAGCTTACCATTTGTTGTAAAAGTTATATGAAGATTGCTATATTTATCACAAACAGTGAACGATTTTATTTTATTTGAAATGTCAAAGTGTTGGGAAGACAGAAAATCAAAGTGTGTTAGAAACGCGAGTGTGTTCGGAAAGTATGTTAACAAATTTTTGAACGTAAATAAACCATTCTGTTAACATAATTTCCGGACACGGTATGTGTTACAAAATGATTTTTGAATGTTTTGGCGATAGTTACATAAATATACGTGTGTGTGTGTATATATATATACATAAAACAATATACATCCAAGTAGTATTGTTGCGTCAGCGAGTCACATGACCACGTGACGCAACGTTTCTAGAACTATCATGTACTTTGGCGAATGTTCAAGTTCTTACTAGAAATAGGGTACGCTGGTATATAAAAGAGGGGAATGTAATATGTGGATGGTGAATGAGTAATTGAACTGCGGTCAGAGAGAGACGTATTGTTGAAGTTAACGTTCGTTCGTTATAGTGTTGTTTTAGCGCGAGTATTGAGATTAAGTGTATCGCAGAGTTATATTCGGAAAGAATAAATCAGTTTTATTAAGAAAGGACTTGTGTCGCTAAGTTTCGTCGGAACGAAGTTACGGAAAATCAATTAACGAAACGGAGACGTAACAGTATATTAGTTCTCAATATTCGTTTATTTTCAACAATCTTATACACTCTGGAAAATTCGTTTTAATTTTTCTTCAGTATTATCCAAATAAAATTAACAAATGAAATCCCCTTCAAACCACGGTGAAAAAGACTATAAATCTTTAAGGGTGGATAGAACGTCAAGTACCGTGAACAAAATAGTTAATATTTTAAGTAACTTGTCTTTTTCCAGTTCTATAGCAGGGTCCAAAATATGCCTCTTTTAATCGGCCCTAACTGACTAGAATAGCAACAATAATAATAATATAATAGGTCCAACAGGGACAATTAGAATTTTAAGCTTTTTCATATTTTATCTTGTCATCAAACGTGCATTTCTGTACTTTTTCCCTAAAACCATAGTGGTGTTTTCATCTCATGACAATATCTTCTTTACTTCAATCTTTCAAATGGAACCTCTAACTTTCTGGGGATCCCTGGCCTATTTTTAAACATTATGGGAAATCCCTATAATGTCTTAAAATTAAATGAAGATTCCTAAGACATGTGAAAGGCGGAAACAATCCAAACGTAGTGTGACGAATATTCACATCCAAATGACGAAGTACCTTACCTTTGGTCAGTATTAAAATAGTAATATCAAGTCACATTACCGTGTGTGTGTTTATCTGGACTAATATAAAGATGTACATTCCAAGAGTGATATAAGTAGAAACTGTTGTCTTCAATTAAAGAGTTTTGTTTAATGTTACACATAAATATATGCAATTGTGTCTTTCTTTTAAAAAATCACATCTGCGATTTATAAAATAGAATTAACAATATTTTAGGAGTGGAGTAATTAAATCTGATAAGAATCGGTAAAAATCCCTGGAGGACCAGTTAGAATTTTTGTGAATGACGGGTTAAAAATTTTATGAATTTCTTACCCTATTCTGTATATACACAGCGTGGCCACAAGTAAATAGACACCACCTTTTTAGAAGAAATGAAAATTTTCA
>NW_013666763.1:156819-159129 GCF_000517525.1 Limulus polyphemus
TGAAAATTTTCATTTCTTCTAAAAAGGTGGTGTCTATTTACTTGTGACCACTCAGTGTATATATGGCTTTCTATTCACACAGATTTTTTCGTCTTTTTTTGAGGAACATTTTTTTTAGAAATAAAGTAAGTGTAGATGCACTGATACTCCAAACAAAACATATTAATTGTGACTATACTGATTCCAAACAAAACATATTAATTGTAACTATACTGATTCCAAACAGAACATATTGATTGTAACTATACTGATTCCAAACAGAACATATTAATTGTGACTATACTGATTCCAAACAGAACATATTAGTTGTAACTATACTGATTTCAAACAGAACATATTAATTGTAACTATATTGATTCCAAACAGAACATATTAATTGTAACTATACTGATTCCGAACAGAACATATTAATTGTGACTATACTGATTCCAAAAAAAAAACCATATTAAATGTGGATGCAGTGGCTCCAGAAGAACATATTAACTATGGAGGCAGTAACTCCAAATAGAACATATTAACTGTAGATACACTGACTCCAAACAGAACATATTAACTGTGGAGGCAGTAACTTCAAATAGAACATATTAACAGTAGATACACTGACTTCAAACAAAACATATTAACTGTAGTTCAATGCCTGCAAACTAAATCAAGATGCAGTGACTCTAAATAGAACTTATTAACTCCTCTTTTAATTTTGATTTATTTTAACAAAACTTTTTATAAGTCTTCTGAAAGTTTGGGTTAACGTATCAAACTAGAATCAACCTTGTGTGTATGTATTATGTACGTCTGCATGTGGTACACATTTTACTGAAGTTCTTTCGTCGCCGACATATCCAATATCGTAAGGAAGTGTTGAGTATTAACGGTCCTACAGATACTTTAGTTTAGACCTGTACTCATGCCTAATACGGGTTATGTAAGGAAGTGTTGAGTATTAACGGTCCTACAGATACTTTAGCTTAGTTCTATACTCATGCCTAATACGGGTTATGTAAGGAAGTGTTGAGTATTAACGGTCCTACAGATACTTTAGCTTAGTTCTGTACTCATGACTAATGCGGGTTATGTAAGGAAGTGTTGAGTATTAACGGTCCTACAGATACTTTAGCTTAGTTCTATACTCATGCCTAATACGGGTTATGTAAGGAAGTGTTGAGTATTAACGGTCATACAGATACTTTAGCTTAGCTCTGTACTCATGCGTAATACGGGTTATGTAAGGAAGTGTTGAGTAATAACGGTCCTACAGATACTTTAGCTTAGCTCTGTACTCATGCGTAATAAGGGTTATGTAAGGAAGTGTTGAGTATTAACGGTCCTACAGATACTTTAGTCTTATCGTTGTTGTTCTGTTTAGTTGACCTGAAATTGATCTATATCTTAGAAACTGGAGAGACTTCATGGATGTAGCTTTATTTAACATATAAATGTGTCACTACATACGTTATACATGTACTCGTGATAGAAAACTGTGATCGTAACCTTCACACTAAATCATTCGATTTGTAATTTATTCCACTATAAATAAACTTCGAGATCTGTGTAGAATGTAAACGAAATTTTTATATTAATTATCGTTGTGTGTTTGTAAATTTCTTGTCGGGAACTCCTTCCCCAGTTTTGAAGATAGCAGGTGGGCTTGAGGTTGCCTGAGGGTGTCCGTATCTATGGTATAGCCCCTTCTCAAAGGGGGCCAAAACGCATCCGAAAGATCGCCCTAGCATGATGATGGTCTAAGAGTTTATTTTCAGAGTCGCTGAACTCGAGTCCGGAATCCGATTTTGTGTTTCTGGCCACCCTTGGGATCCCGGGAGCACCGTGTTTGAAACTGTATTTATACTCCACTCACAAGCTAGCGGACCAAACGTGGCACACAGTCGGAGTTTATTTTCGGATGCTGACCCTCCCCCCTGAAGGAGCTATAGAAATAATTGGAAATAATGGAGGATCTTGATCGGTACATTGTGAATAGTGAGGAGACTTTTAAACACCTCAGCAAAACGCGGATATCTTGTGCAAGTGAGTGTAAATAGACAAGTGGATATAATTTTCCCCCTAACACTGTAGATAGTAGAAACTATCTTTAATGACATGGATAGAGACAACACGTCATCTTTCAACATTTTTTCTCCAGATACTGTTTATAGTATCTTTTAATGACATGGATAGAGACAACACGTCATCTTTCAACATTTTTTCTTCAGATACTGTTTATAGTATCTTTTAATGACATGGATAGAGACAACACGTCATCTTTCAACATTTTTTCTTCAGATACTGTTTATAGTATCTTTTAATGACATG
>NW_013666763.1:159810-161876 GCF_000517525.1 Limulus polyphemus
ACACGTCACCTTTCAACATTTTTCTCCAGATACTGTAGATAGTATCTTTAATGACGTGGATAGACACAACACGTCACCTTTCAACATTTTTCTCCAGATACTGTAGATAGTATCTTTAATGACATGGATAGAGACAACACGTCATCTTTCAACATTTTTCTCCAGATACTGTTTATAGTATCTTTTAATGACATGGATAAACACAACACGTCATCTTTCAACATTTTTTTCTAGATAATGTATATAGTATCTTTAATGACATGGATAGAGACAACACGTCATCTTTCAACATTTTTTTTCTAGATACTGTAGATAGTATCTTTTAATGACATGGATAGAGACAACACGTAATTTTTGTACACCTTTCTCCAGGTTCTGCAGATAGATGAAAGTATCGTTATATTTATGTATTATATATATAACGTCATCATTATGACGCGGGGGGGGGCAGTATGGACTGTTCTGTACAAGAGAATTTTTTTATTCTTTGAAATGCGTTTAAACTGAAGGTAGAAGGACGTGATTCTAGAATAAAAAATGACCACAATCCATTCATTTGTTTGTTTACTACTACTTCCTCGTGAATCGTTCAGCGTTCTCATCGCATGCGCTTCACTACGCCCTAATAATCCTGGATTTGAGAGTGGTGTTTCAGACCTCCATGTTCAGGCTGCACAGTAACCCTGATATCGATCGGCCACAAGCACGGGATATGCTAGCAACACTGATGGTATACGTCCAGTTTCAGAGTACCACACCCTTACTGTATAAGAAACTTCCTGTTCTATTGCCTCCACCCGGGCTGTAATTTGGTATTGTTTCTTGATTTATTGACTTTGTGTGCGTTTATGGTAAAGATATTTCATATACTTACGGTTTCTATTGGACATTGGTATTGTTTTAAACGTAACGTGCTTTGCTATCATAATAACAAGTAGCCAAACCTGAAAGAGACCTTTTCCTTCTGGTTTTATAGGCAATATCAAGTGATTTTAAAACCCATTATAAAGTGATTTTTTATCACCTAAGCTTTCATCGTTCACGTGCACTATTACATCTTCACCCGTACAGTATTTTATCAAGTCGTACTTCATCATCGCGAAATTTGTTATTCATCTGTTTTATAAAATAAAAATCCCCACAAAATCTAAGTTATATTCCGTTTTCACCTACTTCACCCTGTCAGAAATTCACCAAAATATATAGAGTGGAATTTCACTCAACTTGCATTTTTATCTAACCACACAAAATCGAATATTTTACCGCTGAGATAGCTCCTTCTAAAAGTTATTTTAAAACTAAAAACCATTTCTAGCAATGTTGATACTGCGAGTACTCACCCTGCCTTCAAAGGTTTTTATTATTCGTCCCTTATTATGCACTTGTTAACAGTAGGACGACTTTATAACACTCCTCCTTCAAAAGTTTGAATTAGTCATCCATGTTTTTGCAATTGTTAACAGAGTTCTCAGAACTAAAAAAACATTGAATTTGTAAACAAAATTTTAGAAAATGATACAGCAAATCTATTCGAAACACAAATAAAAACGACACATGCTTATTGTACATACATTTTCTTTGAAATATAAAAAAGTAACATTTTTATTAGCACAAAACATGAACAATACTCTGAAAATTGGCTTTTGAAAATCATTTTTATGCTACAGCTTTAAACAAAGAACGTGATTACAGAAAAGAAAATGGCTACTATCCATTCGTTCGTTTACTACTACTTCCTTGTTTTTTACATATTTCTGTTTTCTCTTCTTCTTTATATTCATATGCAGTGGACTGATAAACACATGTTTCCCAAAATTATATTATTCTGCCCGTAGAACGTTTCAAAATTCGAGTTGTGGTTCTTAAAGTCACGGTTCTAAAACAGAAGACTGTGGAATTCATATCGGAAAAGTTGTTTGGAAAACTGTTTTGTAAACATTTTCAATATCTTTTTCGATGACGAGGAACCCACTTTGAGACTAATAATGGCTGGAGACGGCTTAAATGTACAACGTTTCGACAAGGTTTTGTCATCATCAAACCCTTGTCGAAACGTTGTACATTTA
>NW_013666763.1:162008-175563 GCF_000517525.1 Limulus polyphemus
TAAATGTACAACGTTTCGACAAGGGTTTGATGATGACAAAACCTTGTCGAAACGTTGTACATTTAAGCCGTCTCCAGCCATTATTATCAATATCTGCACATTCAGGAACTTAAATATTTAATCGATCGGATGATCTGGACAGAGCTACATAGAGCTGACCGTGAGAATAAATTGGCTCAGCTAAGTACAACTCCGACGGAGAGGCGTCCGTTTTCCCAAATTATATTATTGATTGTGTAAGACTTTTCCCACGTTTATCTATGTAATGGTGAATGATTTTGTTTTCTTCTCAAGGGGCCGGGCGTGGCTTACTTTTTAGCGTACCTGGATTGTGAATCCGAGGATTCATGATTTGCGACCTGTTGCCACAAATAAACGCACGTTTGAGCCGGTGTGCGTTATAGAAGTGACGATAAAACATCACTATTTAATAACAGAAGCGACGCCTACAAGTTGGTGATGGGTGCTGTTGACGATGGGTACTGTTGACTAGTCACCTTCTTTCTAGTATATGCGGTCAAAGTTAGGGACGGCTCTGCGCAAGATTACGAAACAAAAAAAAATAATCTTGTTCCAGGATATTTGTAGCCTTTTAATATTAAATACTTAACGACAAGACTGGTTTCTATGTATTCATATTCTTAAGTATTTCAACTTTCGCACGATATCAAATGTTTTAAAACAAAGGACAGCACTATGATATCATGAAACTTCACAACTGTATAATATCACGGTATTAATCCCCATGTTATTAAAAGTGTTTGTTTGTTTTTTAAATTACAACTACATTAACATTTGTTACTTTACTGTAAATACGATATTCATAGTTTGATGTTTAAAAAAGTAGATACAATTAAAGAAAATCTGGAATGAAAATTTCAGCGTAAAAATACATGTTTATTTGACCCACATATTCATCTTTTACATGAATATTGTATTGTAACCGTATTATTAGTCATATTAATAAAGCAAAATGAGCTCCTGGTTATTTTTCTTCACTGTAACACATAAAATTAGACAAGATTTTCTCATTGATCCTAAAATTCTGAGTGCACCACTGGATTCTGTGGGGAGTTAAAGCATTTGATGACTAACAAGCCTAGCCCGCTGTCAACTAACTGCATGTGAATAACTTTATTCAAAATTTGATTAAATCTTTCGCTAACCGGGGTGCTTGTAAATACAATCCACTGGAGATCCACAAGTTAGGGGAGGGTTAGTACTTTTTCAAATGGTGTCTTTAGTATTGTATTTATTTACATGCGAGTCCCTCACCTCACCAAAGTTCAATAATTATTAACACATACATACATACCGCTTATTTTGGATGAACTAGTTTGAAGAAACATTGTTCGGCTTAAATCTTCAACAATCAAAGTGACACCACTTTTACACAAATACTGTTTTAAGTCTTCACTTCAACAAGTCCGCAAATTAACGTCACAAATATACGTGAGTGACGCCACTAAGTCAAAAGAGTGACAGGGTACAAAAAGTCAATTTTTCTCCTTCAATAAATGTATATATATATATATATCTATAAATAGAAGTATTAATACATATAATATATTATTCTTACACCAACACCTCCTGAGACTTGACCATAGTTCAAAGAGGTTACGTAAACGTAAACCAATTACAGATCTCCATTCGACTGAAGTGACATCTGTAGTCAGCATAGATAGGTCAGGAAGTTATTCGCGAGTCTTCAAACGCATCATTTATCATTTTATTGTGCCTTTAAAAATAAATTCGTGTTTGAAAAATAGATCTTATTTAGCTTATTTTATTGGATTTCCTCGAGCAGTAAACCAGTTTGACTAATAGCTCTGTGTCTGTAAACGACAAGAAGTAGTAAAAATAGACACCCTTCCATATGATTAACTACGAAAGGCTTCTTATACTGACACTTCGCATTCACTACGTGACTTCTTTTTTCTTGACCATAATTTTGTTCATCTCTCGCATCTTATCATATCATATCAATTGAGAGAATTATTACTACTTTTCTAGAGAGAAGGTAGCGGACTATTTGTAGGGAAAGTTTCATTTTAAATTTTTTTACTAACAAGAATGTTATATAGCCTGGATATCTTATTATGCTGCTCACACAGCGTGTGACTGTTATAGGAGGTGGAGTGCCTATTTCACCAGATAAATGTTTTATTTATCACCTCCAGTGGTCCGATTGTAGTATCCTATGCTATTTTTGTTTTAGTCTGTAATTCTCTTCCTTGCTCTTACGTTTCATTAGAAGCAACTAAATTCCTATAGATCTGGCTGCAAAGGCGTTGGTAGATTCATTGAAAGCTTTAGTGGGCTTAAGCACCCATATCCGTTGCTAGTATATTTGTATACACACAAAAATGTTTGAGCGGAAATAACGAAGTCAAAATTATTCTTCAGCTCAAAAAGTAGGCGATATCTCTTAAACACAATAAAATATAACAACTTCGTTTTGTTTACGTCATTTCCTTAATGTGGTTTGTACTCTAATTTTATTTGTGTGACGTTTTTGCGCGACACTTAAGCTATAAATTATAATATCTATATTCTATCTGTCGGACGACAGTGTTATCTCATCAGAGTGAAATCAGAAATTTTTGTTTTGTTTAGGGTTGTCATTTAAACGTATGGAATAATGTATTCCTTAATTGTTTTGTTTTTTGAGCTCCTAGTTATTTTTTCTTTATGTGGAAGTGGAGATTTCATTTTAATTTCTTTATATGAGGTTAGCCTGCTCGGACTGTGAAACAAATTTGGGGCCGTGGGTGCGATATAAGAGTAACTGTCAAATCTCACCATCGGTCAGACAATAGTAACTCAAGAGTTGGCAGGAGGTGTTACTGTGTGCTTTACTGGTCAGACAATAGTAACCCAAGAGTTGGCTGGAGGTGCTACTGACTATGTGCCTTACCGGTCAGACAATAGTAACTCAAGAGTTGGCAGGAGGTGTTACTAACTATGTGCTTTACTTTTTAGATCTATAAATTATGGATGGCTATGAAAGGATAGCCTTGCGTATAGCCAGTAGCGTACAGGGGGGGGGGGCGAAAAGTGCCGGGTCCCCGGGCATCCAACACAAAGAGTCGAATCGAATAGTAGAACCCTTTCCGCCCTTCCCCAAGGTCTTAGGTACAAGGCCCCTGGCATCATAGAACCTCTGCACGCCATTGCGTATAGCTTACGCCAAAATTTCTGAAACAAATAAATCTTTATGATGTTGGAGTTAGCCTTGTTGTTCTTTATGCATTGGTTACCACTTTATAGTTATAAAACAAATGCTTAAAAAAAGGAAGAAACAGAGTTAGTTCGTTAAAATTTTCATTGTACGTGTGCCTTTACGTATATATATACACACACATATATATATATATATATATAAATTGAAATGCTGTGCATCATATGGATTTGTCAGCGTCATCGATTTCAGATATATATATTTTCTAATAAAATGACTTTAGAAAGTTAACATTAAGGTGTGTCCGAAAAAAGACTGTTTCGTTGTCGCCTATACATCAGAGGTTTGCCTGGAGTGCAAGACTTATAAATGTGATTTGTTTTATATCACATCGAGCTTTCGTTAACTCATTGTTACATATAAGAAAACAGTCTTCCGGGTGTATCGATTAATTTAGTAAGAAATTTGTTTCTGTTTGATACTAAATCCAGGTAGCTATGAAATAAAAGTGGAGTAAAAGAAAAGACCCCAAATTCGAATTAATAAGATATTTCATTATTCGCTTTTTAAATGTAATCTAGTGACAAATAACCGTCAAAACGGCATTCCAACTACAGCGGACAAGGGTGCGTTCAAGCCCATATACACCCCAGTTCTCAGTACTGCAAATGATTTTAGAGGCAGTATGGAGTCCTATTATATACTCTTCTGTACAAAGTTTCAAATATCAGATTTTGTACTATAATCTAATTCGTAGAGTAGTTACCATGTAGTTACATTACAGAAGTTTTAGAAATCAAAGAGGGAAGGGTAGCGTTCCTGTATACTCGCTCTGCATGTACTACCATTATTTTTTTCAAGAAGTTCACCCATGATAGTAAACACAGGTGCAATCTAACAGACAAGAGTACAAACCCAGCTAAATTAGAGTTTTGTTACATACTGAGTCTTGTATTTTGTTCCATTAAGTTCTGAATGCACCCCTTGACCACAGTACATAACAGTAACACTTTACAAATGTTCATGAACGAAATCTTTTAAGTATGCATCATCTTGTCACCCTCCAAGAGTACATCATATACACATTTCACCTTTATGACTCTTTACCCTACTAGTACACATCATCGAAACACATCACCATTACGACTCTAAGCCATCCAAGTGTACATCATCGAAACATATCTTCATTACTCTAAACTCTCCAAGCATACATCATTAAAACACATCATTTTTTATGATTCTAAACCCTCCAAATAAATGTACATCATCGAAACATATCTTCATTACTCTAAACTCTCCAAGCATACATCATTAAAACACATCATTTTTTATGATTCTAAACCCTCCAAATAAATGTACATCATCGAAACATATCTTCATTACTCTAAACTCTCCAAGCATACATCATTGAAATACATCACCTTTATGATTGTAAACCATACAAACATATCACTATGTCTCTAAACATGGGCCCGGGAGTGGCCTAGTGGTTAGGGTTCATGTCTCGCACTCTGTTGCTACAAAAACATACTCCGCACTGGTTCGTGAGGGCGATTTAAGAATGACGGCTAAAGCATAATATTTAGCCAGATAAGAGTGGCCCAAGAGTTGGCGGCGGGTGCTGTTGACAAGCTTTATGAGTTAAGCGTCAGAGACGGCTAAGTGTAGATAGCCTTTATGTCGTTTTGCGAAAAAATCTAAAGGAAACAAATAGACTCTAAATCCTACAAATATATATAACGCCTTTACGAGTTTTAACAAACAGTCTTTTACAAAAGTACACAAGTAAATATTATTTATGGATTTCCTGATAAAGAGGCACATGTCTGTTCTTAAAAATACTTGGATATTTTCAGCATTATTTGTATTAGTTTCTTTCTTTAAGGGCTAACGTTTTTATTTTACATCCCAATACGCTGAACGTATAAATTAGTTACAAGTTTTTTCTTCTACAACATTTTAACGCCTACTTTCTACTCTGCACAACTCGTATTTCAAATTGTGCCAAGTCTAAATTTTACTTATATTTTGAGAGAGTACCTGGTTAAAAATTATAATTCAATATGATCTTAACGTCTTAATACAACAGTTACAATTATATCTCACGTTCACATTTTTTCCGCCATGTTTTCCTGTATCCATACATACACCAGCTCTTTAAATTCTGTTACTGAATTTGCCTAGTATTTCTTATCAAGCTCTAAAACATATATGATGTCGTTCTTTCTTTGTAGTTTTTAACATGTTTATCTACACTTCTGATACAATTTGTTAAAATTAAATTAATCAGTTAAATTGTTTGATGCATGTCCAACGAAGAGGATTCGTTAGATTTGATTATATCTACGTCATTGATTGTCTGTAACAAAATATTAGTCAGATTAATCAGTAGGAAAACAGATTAATACTAACTAACCAAAAAGTATGTATAACTTAGAATGTTATCTGGAGTCCTTATAATATTTATTTTCTTTTTTAACCACGTTTCCAACCTCCTGAGCTATTTCAGCATTCTGCGGTATTCAATTTGATATTTCAAATACTTCATGAACTAATCTAGATGCTCATTCTAAATTTCGAAAGGAATTTAGAATCCGAAACGGAGCATTAAAAGAAACTAATATATTAAAAAAGAAACCAGGCAGTACCTTGTTTAGTAATATAGTGTATATGGCATTAATATTGTTTTAAACTAATTAAAGGCCAAATGAAAACATGCCGAGTCAACCGCCCATAGGATATTATTTAGAATATTTGGGAAAGTTTAGATAATAAAGTCTCACGACAAAGGAAAAATTTAAAGTGATATCTAGAAAACAATCTTACACGGAGACGCAACTTAAAAGACACTTCGAATGATAGATGTCCGAGAGAAGAACTTGTAGATACTGGAAACGTAAGCTGAAATGGAAATCGTGTGATGTAGAAGAGGGAGGGGTAAGTACCTGTCATTTATGAGATTTAATTTTATGTCTATGATCACAATTACATTTCAAAGAACGGATAATTCATTCTAAGGAAATGAAGAAGCTTAAATGCAATTTTAAAAGTAGAAAAATGAGAATTCTACTGGAAAAAATTGAAGAAATTTTATCAAATCATTGAATGAAAATCCCTCTTTGAAAAATCCAATTATTGTACTTTTTTTTTCATTAAAGATAGCTAGATTTTATATTACACCATTATACCATGATTACATATAGACGCCCCCCAGTGGCACAGCGGTATGTCTGCGGACTTACAACGCTAGAATCCGGGTTTCGATACCCGTGGTGGGCAGAGCACAGATAGCCCATTGTGTAGCTTTGTGCTTAATTACAAATAAGCAAATAAATAAACACACCTCATTCTATGTCTGCGGACTTACAACGCTAGAATCCGGGTTTCGATACCCGTGGTGGGCAGAGCACAGATAGCCCATTGTGTAGCTTTGTGCTTAATTACAAATAAACAAATACATATAGACTCTTCGTATTCGAATGAACGCCACTAACATTTTTGCGTTTTTTATTTGTTTGTTTTAAGAATTTTCGCGAAAAGCTTCACAAGGGCTGTATTCAGTAGCCGTTCCTAATTTTAAACTGACAGACTAAAGAGAAGGCATCTAGTTAACTGCACCTATTGTCAACTCTTCCACTACTTTTGTTTGACTTAATAGTAAAATTTGAGCATCACTCTTACAGCGCACCCTCGGTGTCAAAGTGAGAAGTGAGACCTTTGTTTTTTCTTTTTTTGCGGTAACAGGACTCGAACTTTCTGTATTCACGGTCTTTCGAAAGACTTTGTTCTTCCGACTCTCCTTGTTCACAGAAAATTATGATTGGTTTGGTTTGCTCGTTGTTCAGCACGATGCTACACAGTACGCTACCCGTGCTCTGCCTATCGCGGGTATTGAAACCCAACTTTTAGACTGAAATAGATACAACGACCTTTTGAATTTTTGTGTTTTAGTCATCATTTTCCTCGTTAATCTTTCCTTTTTTTATAAAATTTTAATTATTTTCGGTATTTCCACAATATATAGTGAATAATTTGCACAGATTAACATGGAATGATCGACATCTTCTAAAGAAATAAGTGGTGATGCGTGTTTCTGTTGGTAATAGGCCGGGCGTGGCCCAGTACTTAGCGTGGTCGGGGTGTGACTCGAAGGGTTCATGGTTCGTGGACTATTACCGCAAAAATGCGCTCCGCACTTTGGGACTGTGGTTGTGCTATACGAATGACAGTCAAATTTCACTATTCGGTCACACAATAATTGGCGGTTGGTACTGTTTACTAGCTGCCTTCCTTCTAGACTATCAGCTCAAAATTAAAGACTGCTATGAGAGATAGCTGTTTGTGTAACTTTGCGTGAAAATTGTGATACAAACAAACTATACTGTTTCTGATACGGCCATTCTGTTGAAGATACTGGCTCTATGCTGGAGATACAAGTTCTCTGTTTCTGAACAAAAACTATAATTTGCTAAAATGGGTTTTTTCTACTAAGAACTAAGATTATATCCACACGTTATTTCGTTGCGAGAGGCCTAAATTTTTAGATTGTTGGGGGTCGCCTTTCGTTAAGAAAACTTTCAAAAAACGTTTGCTCGTGGATTCTTATCAAAATGTATTGTTTATTAATGTATTTGAATCAACTGTACCTCGCTAAGGGAGATAAGCCAGCCACGTCCCCCCGATTTTCTGTCGGCTGGACATTGACAGTGGTTTTTGTCCAGCTGTGTAACATAGACCTTAGAAATATTATATATTTTTTTTATAAAACCCGATCTTGATGCATTCTTATATTATTACAATTTGCAGTGTGTGAGCGGAGTGGTAAGATACAAGGACTTTTTCTGTAAGTATCGTGAATATAGTTATTGGTAGTTCTGTTCGTATTTGAAGCTGGCACTGTTGCAGAAGCAGAACATTATGGAACTGGTTCTTTGTGTTTGGAATAAGTTGTCGCCATGGGAACGATAAAGTGGACTAAAGGTGCTCTCATCGTAACGTGACACGGAGTTCTCGTGAAAGGAATAAATGCTGAGAAAATCAAAGTTTCACATCTTGTTAAAACGATTTTTTATACTAAACGAATAAAAATACATTACAGGAAAATATGTATGTTAGAAAGATTTCAAAACAAATCTAAGAAAAGTGAGTACTATATAACTCTTAGCACACACACACACCACTAGGATTTGTCTAAGAGAAGACACAAGTGTTAACTTTTCTCCTCGTATGTTTAACTATCTAAAATCAAGTTATAAAAATTGGAAAAATATGTGTACTGGTTGTCCTTAAAGATGATCTAATCTAATAATTAATTGTAAACAGACGTAGAAAAAACAAAACAAATAAGAACAACTAAATATATGTAACCGAATGCTCTTGGAGCATAGGTCACGTGACTGAAGCCTCAGCAGTCACAGTCTAGACTCTAGAGTGTAGTTTGAGAAGGGTGTGATTTCCGATATATCAAAACTTGTTCGTCATTTCCAACTAACAAGGGGAAGAAGCAGCTTCTCCGTATGTCACTAGTGTATGTGTGAGAGGGATGTTCCAAAACCGCTCTAGCGAGGGTGTCGTCAACATTAATCTATTTTGTTTACAGGCTTCTTAAAATCAAAGAAGGGGGCGGGGTGTGAAGTGCGGGTTAACTTATTCACCAATTGGTGTCGTTGACTTGTGAACGTCTTCTGGGCTTTAGTCTCAGAACGTTTGTTTGTTTGTTGTGACATTCATGCTCTGTCCACCACTGGTATCGAAACCCGATTTTAGCGTTATAAGCCTTCAGTGTTACTACTGAGCCACTGGGGGGGGGGGGGACTAGTCTCAAAGAGAAGATCTGAGTTTTATATTAATTCAGTGATTTATGGCTAAGAATTTTACAAGAATGCTCTGAGGTGTCTGAATGTGCGGAGGTTCTCTGTATTATACACCATAACAATACATCTACATAAATCGGGTTCTGTTATACACCACAACAATACATCTACATAAATCGGGTTCTGTTATACACCACAACAATACATCTACATAAATCGGGTTCTATTATACACCACAACAATACATCTACGTAAATCGGGTTCTATTTTACACCACAACAATACATTACATAAATCGGGTTCTGTTATACACCACAACAATACATCTACATAAATCGGGGTCTGTTATACACCACAACAATACATCTACATAAATCGGGTTCTGCTATACACCACAACAATAGATCTACATAAATCGGGTTCTATTATACACCACAACAATACATTACATAAATCGGATTCTATTATACACCACAACAATACATTACATAAATCGGGTTCTGTTATACACCACAACAATACATTACATAAATCGGATTCTATTATACACCACAACAATACATTACATAAATCGGGTTCTGTTATACACCACAACAATACATCTACATAAATCGGATTCTATTATACACCACAACAATACATTACATAAATCGGGTTTTATTATACACGAGTGTAATAATGCGGGAGATCCGCCGGGGATGCATTTAAAAATTTTGCAAGCCATCAAAATACCTAAATCCAGCCCTATAAACAAGATGGCACTGTTTGTAATCCATACCACAGCCTGCCCTGTTAACAAGACTTAAATCTTTGTAATCCACACTGAAGCCAACAGTATAAACAGGGATTAAATGTTTGCAATCCATATTGAAGTTGGCCCTGTAAACAAGATTTAAGTGGTTATGATCCATACTACAGCCCTTTAAATATGATGTTATATTCTTTACTTTCACTCGTAAGTTATTGTAACTAATGAACATATACATTACACGAACAAAATATCGCAACTTCTAGTGTACTTTTAATTCAACAGACCTATGTCTTATTTTGAACTGTTTAGTTTCAGAAAAACTTATTTGCCTTGTTTTTTTCTTCATTTTCTTTTAAGAAGCAAAAGTGTGAAGTGCTTCTTTAAGGCCTAATTTCCTGAAATTAGTAGACGTTTGTTTTGTATTTAAGTTGATTTTCTCAGAGAGTCCATGTCTACGAACTTGGTTTCCAGGTCAGTAAAAGGAAGTAAAGCGAACGCGAAATAGTCGATTCGATTGAAAGTAATATTAATAAAAAACGTTTTTAGATTTCCCTACTTGCTAAAACCTGGCTAGCCTGTTTTAAAGCTGTTTGTCGGTGAATTCAACAGCTTAATCCAGGTTTTCACGAATATGGAAACACATTTCTATATGTTCGATCCATTGGTTAAACCAGTGGGTTTTGTTTATCCAGACTTTTCGAAGATAATAGAATTATTATCATTCTCTAAGTTAACTCTTTGTTGTTGTTTTTTTTTATCAGAACTAAGCTAAATGCACAAATGATATATATGAAGACATGGAATGCATTGTTCATCAAAACAGCCCACTAACTGATAAGGCGTTTAATAAGTTTCGAATTTATATTGTATCGATTTCTGTTGTTTATCTTAAATTCATTGTAATTTTAATTTTGTCTAACCTGAAAACACAAATGTTCTTGGTTTTCTGCATTTTTCTCCATTGAAAACGGGAGTGTTAACTGTCACAAGTCGACATCTTCACTTCTTAAAACATAAGCTTTGATCTCGATATACGGAAACATCATTTCCGACGTGTTTCGAATTTCATCTAACATTTAGGAAAAAGGAGGAGAGATGATGAAACACCAATAACGTGTGTAGTAAAGCGCGCATTCTTTGTGAAAACTAATGAAAACTTTTTCGAACTTTATGTTTCACTTAAATCAGTTAATACTGGGGTTTAAGAATTACCAGATAACAGTAGGTTTATGTTAACTAATGTAATTAGTTGTTGTTGTTGCCAAGATGTTCAGGATTTTGTATTTTCTTTCAAAATCTTAGAAAACTTCCACTAGAACCAATTTTGTGTTTTGTTATTTCATCTAAGTTTAAGAGTTAGTTCGTTACGATGAAATCACAAATAATTTCCTTTAAAGATTTAGTTAAGAAGATCTCCATCAGATTGATCCGTTCAATTGATATATGCTTCCTTCTCCCTCCCCACTCACTTCAAAACCCTTGAGGTTCTGTTTCCCAGATTTCCACCCACAGCGCTGGATTTACCGAGCTGCGGTTGTTTGTAGAAAATCTTCTGCTACCAACTGAGGAACATATACTTCATTAGTTATCTTAATCTTGTTATTCGAGCCCAGTTTCTTGAGTTAGTAAAGATTTTCAGAAACAAAAAAAAAGTTATAGTACATTGGTGCAATGCAGCCTGGAACTACACTAACCCACTTTCCAAGAAGATCTATGTTTCACCATTACTTCCTGTTAGTACCACACTTAGCTTTAGTTTGCTAAATCCACGTTCGCCATCTTCAGCTTAATGCCTTGTCTGACATTAAAGTAGGCGTTAATTTTCTCTCTAAACTCTGTATAGGACAATAGTTACGTAAGTATAACTGAGTGATGAGTCTTACTTAAGTCTCTTTAGAAACTTTCATTAATTATGATTTTAATATGTATGGTGAATGAGGTGGATTAAAAGTTTGATTAAAATGTAAAACGAGGAAAAAAAGTCCAGAGGAAAACTAATGAAAAAACAACAACAACAAACTCTCAGGCTATACAGAACTCTTATTTTTTACGCTTGGATAATTTTTAGTCCAGTTGAACAGCACGCAAATTCATGCTCAAAATAATGAAGCCCTTTAATTTTCTCTGGAAATAGATTTAATTTTTTTTCTGGAAACATCCCCACATGCTCATCTTTCTATAACAGCTCTATAAATCCCTTCAGTTATTGCATGTAAATAAACCCTGGCTCGTTCTACTTTCCAGTTGAGCTACGCCTCAAATGCTACACTGGCCGTTTGTATTCATTTTCATTGTTCAGTAGGCGTTGGAAAATTATTGATCTTCATTATAAATTAACTGAAAGTTTTTTGTTTTTTTTTAATTAGAACTGTTTTTTCTGTAGTTAAAAGAGAAAAATATTTGGAGGGGATAACAAGTATATACACACATTATAATTCGTTTATTTGTATAAGTAGATGGGATATTTTCAGACGAAAAAATAAAACATATTAAAAACAAGAACCATTTTGACGTAGAAAATATTTCCAGTATTCTGGTCTAGAACATGAGATCCGACTACGTAATTTCTTATATTAAAAAACTTTTCTTTATTCGAAAAGTACTAAAAAATATTTATCAAAGAAAGTAAATTATGATTTGAAATATGTTTTTTTTTCTATGAGTGCCACTAATGTTTTTACCTAACTAAAGAACACTCAATCACTCAGACATCGATTCAGTGCTAACGTAAAATTACACTGCTCGCTTCTTGCAAAGGTTTAGTTGTCATAGCAACCTCTTGTACACACACGCGCGCACGCGCACCATAATATATTTATAATATTAACGAGGTTACAACATTTTTGAAATGACCCATAAATATACTCGATCAGTTGGTTTTTGGATACGAACATTTTTGATTTTGGTAAAAGATTTGACCTGGATTTAGAATAGCTTGATGTGCTTTAGTGTTTGCCCAACGGTGTTGTCATTGGCATAATTGTTTAAGCACGGCCGTTATAAAAAAACATCGATTTGAGGTGTTGTAAGAACGTTGACACACCTGTCCTTGTTTACTGTTACAGCCATCCCCTAACCTGTTTCACCCCCTCCCTCCGAATAACTATGACACGATATACAAATATCGGCATATGGCCTTGACAAGTCAGTGTGTGTAAGACCGTTCTTGACCTGCCACCTTAGAAACTAGTTTGCCATAATTGAGCAGGCTTATCTCTTAATCTTGCCTGGAATGTCCTGTGCTTTTTGTTGTTCAGCTTAGATAGGTTTTTAAAAAATCTTTCTTATACGAACATATCAGATAGACATATCATGGCCTCGAACCACAGAATGAACAAGCAAATACACATAGTTTATTTCACAAAACATCAACAAGGAATACTTTCTGCCATCCTTTAGCGTGAAATGTGGGAAAGAACACACCATTAATGAACGAAGAAGTCCGGATAAGTACCTGATCCGTCTAGGAAGACAAACTACGTAATTAATGACACAGTAACGGAAAATGTTTGCGACATGCAATAATGTTTTTTTAATCTTCACAAATAAACTCATTGAACATAAAAAACAAACATGCAACATTACAATAGACTACCAGTGGCTAGAAATTTTTAGTTTCTTTGTTTATATTTTTATACCTAGTGAATATAAAATATAATGTACACATATTATTGCGTCTCCGTTCGTTAGTTAATTTTCCGTAAATTCGTTCTGACGAAACTTTAGCAACACAAGTCCTTTCTTAAATAAAACTGGTTTATTCTTTCTGAATATAACTTTGCAATACACTTAATCTCAACAGTCGCGCTA
>NW_013666763.1:176424-184205 GCF_000517525.1 Limulus polyphemus
TCATTCATTTGCTTAATGCTTGCCAAATTTCATGACAATACACTTAGTAAATTCTGAATTATAGTGAACACTGCTTTGCATAACTTTACAGAAACAGGATTTGATGCAATGTAGCAATGCTGTACATGTATGTTTACGAAATAGTTTTGGTTTCCCATCATTTTTGACGGGCTTTTACGCTAGTAATAAAATAATACTGGAATACAACTAAATATATGATACATATTTTGTATAAAATAAATAAATTATTGTATTATGCACTGGAGCAAAAATAAAAAATAAATTCAGTTATCTTATTCATAAAAAAGACCATCAAATGAAAGTATTGTTACGTCTCCGTTCGTTAGTTAATTTTCCGTAAATTCGTTCTGACGAAACTTTAGCGACACAAGTCCTTTCTTAAATAAAACTGGTTTATTCTTTCTGAATATAACTTTGCAATACACTTAATTTCAACAGTCGCGCTATAACAAACGTCTCACGTGCTCGACTTCAACAATACTCAGTTCAATTACACACTCTCTGACTGCAGTTCAATTACTCATTGTCCCGTTACGTTGTGACCATCTTATATATACCAGCTACCCCCAATCTAGTAGTCTCCCGATAATTCACGAAGGTTCGAGAAGGACGTGGCGTGATACTAGTCACGTGACCTCGCTGACGCAACAATATTTACATATTTGTCTAAATAACTGTATGCTGAACAGTGTAACTATCTACGTTTCGAAAATTTTTCGTGATTTTATTTGAATTCCAAGCTATTTAGAGGACGTGTTAATTTGGACATTGTTGTTCTGGTGCATTTTGTGGCACATTCTATATCAATTATTTTACGAAAGTTTGAACGTGTCGTACTACGCAATGTACTATAAGTGATATTACATCAAAAAACATTGAATGTGTCTTGTACTCACATTTTACGTAACACTGCATCAAAAAACACTGAATATTAATTAATTGGTGTACTAATTAATTCCGTGCACGTTGGTGTGTAGAAAATTTAGCATATACGTCATATTTGTACGAGAGGCCTGCCCTCTACTGGTGGCTCTTTTAATTTATTAATTTTATAAGCTAAAAAAATCATATTGTACTTCCCATGTGCCGTTCTTCTTTCTAACAATTATAATTATGCACAACCACTTTATTTCTGGGCCGATCGTCTTGAAACTTAGAGAGTATATATCTCAGTACAATATGCCCAGATAAATTTTTCATTTTCTATTACTTAAGCCCCTTTTTCGATTTTAGAGAGTCAAAAATCTAGCATTACAAAACACCTTTTCTTGTCTGCATTTCCATTCTACATCTATCATTCCAAATGAAACTTTACACAGATACTTTGCAACAATTCCCGCAGGCTACAGTAGACAGATCTGAGATTTTTACCTGCCTTTCTTTTAGTTTTACAGGAGGCAAAGTTTAAAAAACAATCACAAATTTGTCATTTTTGGTATATGTTGTGTTAAAGAATAGGTCTTATTTGTTCAAAAAATTACCTGTAAAGTTTTTGTCATTGTGAATACATCTACAAGATAAATGAAGGAGACAAACTGCACTCGCTTGCGAAAGTTAGCTTTTCTAGTTTCATATCTACCTTTATTTAATGTTAATAATGAATTTCGTATATAAAAGCAACTGTTCAACAATATTTCATAAAATAAGCAAATAGGCTGACCAGACGTCCCAGTTTTTGGAATACTGCCCGAGTGTCTTCCCGTTAGATTTGAGGCGCCTATATGTCACGGTTTTCATTTTTGTCAGTCGTATGTAACTTTTTTTATTCCTCTACTCGGTACTTTGAACCTCTAATAATCGTGATTTTATTAAATAAGAGAAATTATGACACAGCTCGAAATGACTCGGCATAATAGCTTTTGCTATTTACTCTAAAGTTGACTATGAGGCAGGCTGCAGCAGACAACATGTTGTCACTATTGCATACGTCACTGCACACGTGATTCTACATCTGTCAAAAGAGAGAGAGACAGGTGAATACAAATTGCAGGTGCTATTCACGGTCGATGTTCGATTTTCAAGTCGTGAAGCATTTATTTAAAGTTATTCAAGGGTGAACATGAATGGCAGTTGCTTAGAATTTTACTACAAACTTCTGGCCCACAAGAAAGTTGCTCGAAAACATTTACTTGTCAGAGAGATATCTGTAGCAGCAATAATGTAAGTAAAGATATCCTTATTACTTAGTGATACTTATTACTTGCATATTTGATTGAGTAGAATTTTCCTTAAAAAGAGGGCCCAAGTTTTAAAAATCTGCGTTCGTCTAGGTTTTATAATTGGAAAATCTGGTCACCTTATAATCAAATCAACTCCAACAGTGGCGTAGCGTAGTCTTCTCCGATTGGTGATAAAAAATCCAGATCATTTTATTACAGATTCACAGCTCATTGGTGTTTTATATTTCTGTCACTTAATTGAATTTGTTTATTTCCCCTTTAATAAGCAGCAAACGTATGTTATTTAGCAGCAGCTGTTAAACTTACTTTTATCCTTATATTATAGTTTCAGTAAAAGAAGTTTTATTATACAAGGTATAAAGGTGTTATTATAATATCCATGTTCTGAGTTAAGGTTTCTGCGTGGGGTGAAGGTGGCGACAAATATTTCGAGTCGCTTAAACGTTACTGTGCGGTTTCGTGTAATAACAAACTCAAAACAGTTGAAAGGACAGAGACAGAACAACTCTATGACTACATAATACCTAAAGTAGGTACAGCGAAATAAGCACTCTAAGATGAAGATAGATTTGTCTGATGAATTTCCTCCAGAGGGAATTTATGAAATATTTACTAACACGACAACGGTTCTATCATTGCTGTGTGAGTTACTCTTTCCGTGTTAATTGAAGCGGAAGCCTTGGGTAATGTCACTGTCTCCCAGAGGACTGGCTCGTGTTTTCTTCTGTGATGTTGACATGTCAGATATTGGAACTCAGCTAGGCATCTGAAGACATTCATTTTCCAGACGACAATTAGGAACGTGGGTTGCTGTGACATCCTACAGAATCTCTATTAACTGCTGAATCACATATATTGCTCGTGCAGGAACTCGGCATACTTCATGACTTCCGCACGTGTCTAGCCCGTTCCGTTGCATAGTGACCAAATGTAATCGCCGTCATTTTCACCAAGCGCACTGTGGTATTTTAGCTTTAACTGTTTTAAAATTTTAACTTGTTTTTTTAACAAGTGAGAAACCTAGGTTGTTTCTTAGCAGCATCCTTAATATACTGTTAAAATATATAGTGTCAAAACTGTGTTTTTCTACCAGATGGCAGTATCAATGTTTATTTTTCCTAACAAACTGTATGACGGTAGGGGCCTAGTCATTAAAAAGTTAACACAATCGTGTGTATATTTCTGTCCCCCCCCCATCTTTTGTGCCAATTCTCGCTAATAACTGGCTCAGCTAACCGAGAGGTTTTGAACTGAATTAGTACACCATATCAAACTACTTGAGACTTTCATATAATTTATGAACACACCTAATTATAAGGACACTCTTTTTCATCGTTTTTCATGAAAAAGAGTGTGTGAGTATTTGTATATGTTTGTAGTGCTGTAATATAAAACAGGAGTTCTCAAGCTGTCTTGGCTGATAGCTCCCCATGACCCTAGGCATCCTGACTGAGGATCCCGCTCAGTGAATCCACATAGATGGGATAACTTTCATTTCCGTTACTACTGCCCATTTTATTCAACTTGCAGCCCCCCCCCCCCTTGCTATTATAATAGGACATCCTATCACCGCTGGAACTTTTCAGATGCAGATTTATTTGGGTTAGTTGGTTGGTTGGTTGTTTTGTGTTTATTGGCGCAAAGCAATATCTGCGCCGTTTATTTGGGAGGGAATGTTTTTGTATGTAATGCGACCCTCCTGAAACCATATCGATGCTATCTAGGGATCCCCTGGTCTCCATTTTCGGAACCTTTGGGAACTATGAGCCTAATTAGAAATATTTATAAACCTGATTATAATACGATTACAATTCTGATCATATCAAGTGAATGTTATTTAAAAATGTTTTTTATACCTTCTTTTTGTCTGTAAAAAATGAATGCCTAAATCGGTGGTACTTGTAAAATATGTAACATTTCATAAAACACTAGAAAGTAAATACTAATCGTGTATGGTCTTTCAATAATGCTGTCACAAGAAAAAAGTATTACCTCGCCTGTGTTACTTCAACCCTGTCTTGCTTGAATGGCCTAAACAGAGAATTAATGACTTTTCTATATATTTGGTCGGCGCCAGACTTAATGGTTGAGTTCGTTGGTCTGGGTTAGAGGCTGTAGATTGAGTTTTGCAGTCTGGTTTTGAGGCTATTACTGTATGCTGTAAAAACTTCACGGGTTGGAGATCGTAACTGATCGATTATATACTTTTTTAACGTTATTTGACCCTCTTTGTAGCCTTATCAGTTTCAGCCTTTTTTTGATAATGTTCAAAATATAGTTCTTATGGGAAAATCTCATGCAAAACACACAAGTAAAATAATATGGTAACTCTGACAGTAATAACCCTATGAATTAAGTCTATTTTATTGAAACTAGACACGAAGGTTTAGAACAATAGAAGGATTGTATGGGTAATTAAACTGATAAAATAGACTTGTATGATATTCCTGTTAAATGATTCGTGCGTGGAATAATGGTTAGTGTGTCGAACTGTGGATCGGAGGGTCTAAGGTTCGAGCCTGCAATATACTACTGAACACACTTCCAGCTTTTAGCTGTGTGTGCGTTATAAAAGGTATTTACTTAAAAATGAACGATGGTTGCTACTGATTAGCTGCTTTCCTTTTGGTCAGCATTTCAAAATTATGGACAGCTATTGCCTGAACCTTGGAGTCTCTGACCTAGTTGCTCACCATATTGTGTCGCACAAGGTTCTGCTTAGGTTGAAAATACAACAAAGTACATATACAAATGACCAAGGAATCACTAAAAGCTCTACTAGCCTGAGTATTTTACTCATGCTTTGGATATATATTAGTCACACTTCATTGTGTTGACAGCATTGATACTTTAACTGTATGTAAGTGGGCCTTGTTTAAAGATTTATTCACTCACGCGATTGAAAATTACTTATCACTAAACGCTTCTACATCCAACGTGTTAATAGTATTAGTACTTTAACTCTAAGTGGGCTGTTTTAAGATGTATTCACTCGTGTGATTGAAAATTATTTGTTAGTACACACTTCAGCATCCAACGTGTTGACAGTATTGGTACTTTAACTGTGAGTGGGCCTTTGTTTTAAGGTTTATTCATCACTTCAATTATTTTATAGGATCAATGATTGTACTATGATAGAGAATGTCTGCATTGTTTCAACACAGGGATCTAAATTGAAAGTAGTGTTTTGAATATCCAATACACAAAGTCAGTTATCATTGTTGTGACACGTCAACTAGAACAGAGAATCACATTGACTTCCCCCGCTGGGCCTAACATGTCAGATGCACTTTAAGATAGATTCACAAAGTTGTAAAATTTGTATAATGTAAAATATATTCTATTGTTTGTTCACTTAACACTACAAGTTTATATCATATGGCAATATATATATTAGTTGGGAAGGCTTACGTTAAGCGAAAATGTTTGCAATATTTAGTCAAATGATTTTAAAATATTTAACTGAGTAGAACATAAAACGATTATCATTCTATGACTTGTAAGGAATACATAATTAATACAGCTTTAAAGCAGCTCTTACAATTGTTTCTGTAGGAATTATTGAAATGGCAAGTACATAGTAGGCTCTTGTTCTCCTAATATTTCGAATTAGCTGTTTTCCCTTCCTATTTCTATAGGGACTTTACCAGACACTTTAACTTGAAATCACGGTTGTATTTTACATTTGTCAGAATATCTCGATATATGTTCTTTTAAATACACTTATCTTTCTCTATGAAGAACAAGAAATTGTTATTACAACTAGGTCAGATTTTCCTGATTCAGAAACTCCACAGTCAGAATCTGCCTGGTAATAATAATATTTCAGAGGAATCTGAGTGATTATGTTGCTTGTCAGGGCGGATGTTCATCAGTTACGAAACAGCTACAGTGCCCATCTAATCTTTTTCACTTCCAATGCAGAGGAGCGTAAGTATGTCATTTTTAGTTTCTGAGTAGCTTCAGGACTACTTCTAACACTTGTCAGACATAAGGGAAATAATATTGATAGTTAAGATATATATATATGTTAACTCTGGAAAGTTTGCGTGACTTTGACAACTTTCTTAACTTAGTCACAATGGTCAAGAAAAGTACAATTCGAGCCTGTCTTTATTAATTATCCTAACTTAGATCCAATAGTCAAGAAAATAAAAGTTGAGCTTGACTTTTATATCCCCTCTTAACCTGTGGTCAAGAACGTTAGAAGTCGGTCAAAGCTTTGGTTATTCTCTTAACTCCCACACAAAGGTCATGCATAAAAGTCAGGCCAGACTTTGTTAACTCTCCTAATCTAAACACAGTGGTCGACCGCTGTGTCTAGGATAGGGAGCTTTTAAAGCCAGGCTAAATCTCTAATTTTCTTGAACATTGTACATAGGTTATAGAAAGTTAACCAGTCCAGGTTTGGCTTTACTCTTCTTAAGACCTGTAGAAGTTGAGACTCGCTTTGATAATCCTCGTAATATTGACATGGGTCAAAAATATCAGTTAGTTATCCGTTGACCAGCTTGATTGTCGGGGCATCACACTGCCAGATTTGGTATTCCTCCACCGCACTCGGTCTTTTACAGCTCGGATGAGTAGAAAGGGTATAAAGAGTTTGATGAGATGATTCAAATTACAGTTACAATATATGACCTAAAGTAACTTGATAAGACTGCACAATCGTGCTATTAACAACTAAGTTTATTATAGACATATTCACGAATAAAATATTTGCAAGTATCAAAGTAAGAACTACAAAAGTATTTTATTTTTTCACTACATTAGCAACTTTTCGACTGAAATCAGTTTTTATAAGATAGATAAATAAATAAATAAAACATGCACTATTTTCACTGTAGTTTCCAACCTCTTCTCTGAATGTTATAAGTGAATGAAGTGAGTGTTCCATCTGTCAATAACGATTACACATTTGTGACATTTCGATTAAAGAACAACAGACCCCCCGCAGATAACGAGAGGTTAAAGGATGTGTCTGACAAGAGTGGATGTGCAAGGTTTTATATGGGAAGGAAGAAGAAAGGAGGTTATACAAAACTGAAAAATAAAAAATTTACACCTTATAGAACAGGGTAAAAATCAAGGAAAGTCTAAACTGTGGTGGTCGTGTTAAATGAACAGAAACTGGATGATAGCAAAATCGAAGTAATTAGTATGTTACTCAGTTAATTAAATGAATAAAAACCAGACTAAAAGCAGGACTACAGTTGCAGAACAAATAAAACATTTATAATCACCATTCTGGTTGTTACGTATTAGAATTTCGAATAGTCCGAAGCCGAGTTAAATAATTTAAATTTAGTAGTTAAATTGTATTTTGGATTTAGTATTTAAATAAATGCCGATATATAGTCAGTTTGTAATATTTGCCAACAAGATTGATACACACAGTTTTCTTTTTTAACACATATACGTTTTAACATACACATAACAATACAATTTACAATAACAATTATTACAAATAGTTATTACAAACAATGATTCATAAACAAAAGTTTCACAAACTTACAAACAGTATAAAGTCTTCTTTCTGATCTGGAACTTCTTCGATATCTTGTCGAGGGTTCACGATGA
>NW_013666763.1:184215-185060 GCF_000517525.1 Limulus polyphemus
ATAAGTACGATTCATTGTCTCCTTGGCCACACACGCTGTCTTCCACCGTTGAAGTTAGGTTATGTTTTCATAAAAATACTAATGACCGATGAGAATCCACTGAAGTTAAACGATTTGTAACGTTCGAAATTTATAAATATTCCTGATCAAATATCTTAAATTTTACGATTGATAAGCGTTATAAAAATCACAATTATAGCTTTCGGAGTTTATAGTTTGCTGATTATAGCGAACTTATAATAGACACTCCTTGGCGCGTGGCGTTAGTTATATTTATGGCGTAGGAACGTTTTCTAGAAACTTCAATCTTACGTAACAATACTGGTTAAAGCGTTTACATACACACATATATTGTTGATTCTTACTCTTGAGAATCTTCTACAACTTTAGAGAATAGGCGGGAGTTGCGCAATACATATCTAACACTACAAGCTATGCATGCTTTTAAATATAAACCCAATATAAACAGCGTGTATATTAAAATAAATTAAAACAAATTCGTTACATGGTTTATTAAGTAACAAAGAAAATTTCAGAAAACCCGAGTCATCTTCTTTGGCAGGTACTTCTGCTTTGAAATCTCAAAGAAGATGTACAGAAGATAAGAAACCTCATCCCAAGTAACCGTATCTTATCCCATCTCAATCAGGTTACCTTTCCACCTCTATGTGACTAAAGTAAAGGTATCGTCACACAGAAGATGTTGGCCACTCTCACACAATTGTCCTATGTGATAGTAAAAGCAACCTGTACTAGCACTTATTATATGGATTATAACCAGTGATGGAAATGGGGATATACGTGGGTACACCTAGTTCTCAGTTTGCATTATTTTCCCATTGGTC
>NW_013666763.1:185186-189880 GCF_000517525.1 Limulus polyphemus
CTTATGAATTAGGAACTCAAATTATCGATATTGACAAGCTAAAATATAAAATAAGAACCTCCTATCTATTCTATTTATTTTTTTTGTACCTATCACCCTACTGCTCCTTCTAAGCGTGTACCTAGTTCCTAAAACCTATTTCCTTTCCTGATTTATAACCCTAGGGCTACGAACCTGGACTGGTACTTATATTATGTAGATTATAGTTCTTGGGCTATGTTTCATATGGTCATAATGAATTCATAATTTTCATATCTAACAGAAGACCAAAATATTAAAAAACAAACTAGAGGGGATTCAATAGAATGCATACCTCCGCCATGCAGCGTTGATCATATTCAGCCTTCAAAAAATAGGAAGATATGTCCGTGTGTCTGTCTTTATCAAATGACACGGACCATTTTTGGCAGGACAATGAGGAATAATATTCTACATATGTCCACCAAGTTTCATTAAAATCCGATTATTTTTGACTGAGTTATAGAGTAAAAATAGTGTGTAAAATCGGTTCCTATGTTAACAGATGGGGATTTTTTGGACCTTTGTGACCTTGACCATCCAAAACCTAATCACTTTTAATTTGGGTCGTAGTCCACATACATACGTACTTTTGTGCAAATCCATTCAGCCGTTTTCGAGGTAATGAAGTTCTAAAAGTTTAAAGTTTATTGAATAAATCTACCACATATATATGTACATACACAAATGTATGATGTACGTGTGTGTATGAGTCTGGTTATATATATATATACGTAGAACTATCAAAGTATGTATTTTCACTAATTTTTTTAAATCAAATTGTAGTTTGTTTCCCACATTGTAGTCATGTTTTGTACATTAAGCGCTTGGTTTTATGCCATTCCAAGAATGAATAAATTATTTATATACTTGCCCTTGTTCTCCTTTCTTCAATCCGTGTACGGCCATACTAAGAAAATATTCTCCATCAGTTGCCTTGTGATTGATTACATATTAATAACGTTCCGTTGCTTACAGTGATTTAATTTGTACGACTTAAGAACAAGAATGCTGGTGATCCACGAGTCATCACTGCGACTGCTATAGAACTCAGTAAAATATGTATATAAACATATCTCTCGTTGTGACGTCATTTAATAAAAAAGTAATATAATAAACATCAGATGTTTTACTAGTTGCCCTCTAGTGGCTTTGTGAGAAAGGTTTACATGTCAGTAGGGTTTTAATTTGCTGGAAAAGCGAATGTAAACCACAATTCTGAAGATGGATGTTTTGCATCGTAGACAGAAAGCACGGAAATAAAGATAAACAAGAGTTGAGCAATTATTTTAATAACTTGACTAACTCACTGGTGAAGGAAGTGTAACCCAACATTTTCAAGATTAATTGATCAATAGAAACAAAGAGTATGAAAATTAAACATTAAAAATATAAAAGATAACAATATAATCAAATAAATTCTTCAGTTATTCCTACTTACGCTCCCTATTTTATCTTTGAATATAACTAGAAAAATTGTACCGATTTTTCAGACAGTAGGGCTAGCCCTAAAACATGGCGGTTTAAAAACCAATATTTGAACTTAACTGGGCAAAATAATTAAAATTTGACTTTTGATAACAACTGTAAGTTATCTTTCAAGCAATAGTTTATTCAGTACTGTAGCTTTACATCACAGTAGAATGTATGTTTGTTTAGAATTTTTGTGCAAAACTACACAAGAGCTATCTGCGCATTGCCGTCCCTAATTCAAACTGATAGACTACGGGAAAGGCAGCAACTCATCACTACCCACCGCCAACTCTTGGGATACTCCTGTCTGACCAAATAGTGGTATTTGACCCTGACTCTTACAGCGCACAAACAGATCCAAAGTGCATAACGCGTATTTGAGGTAACGGGACGCGAATCTGGAGCCCTCAGATTCACAGTTCGGCCACGCTAACCACTAGGCCACGTACGGCCCTACAGGTAGATAAATATTTTTCAGTCCATCATGATAGAATATTAAACTTTTCAAAAGCAGTACTTACAAAACGATGCCAAAAACTCTTCTAAAAGAGAATATATAGCTATTATTTCATCTTTTAGTACTCAAACAAACCACGTTCACTTGTTAGTGCTTTTGTCGCAAAACTGTTCAACAGAACGATGATATCTCTTAACTCTGCCCCCCCCCCCCCCACCGTGGCACAGCTGTATGTGTAGCTTTGTGCTTAGCTATAAACATACAAACAAACCTCTTAACTCTGAGGGACGAGTTAGGTTATGTATCTTTACTTCTCCTCCCTAATACGAGCGTCAGAGTTCTTTGTTTAAAAATTCGGGCATGGAACGATGAACTTTATTCAACAACAAACACATATTTTCTTGTTATACAAAATTCGTAATCCAGGTTTCGTGTTTGACGCATCGATCATTTCGCTTTGGTTTTAAACACTCTTTTACGTTGCTTCACGTTCGTTGTGCACGACTAGTTTTCAATAAAACACAAATCTAACAGGATTTTTCACCGCATAAACAAACTTAAGCCTCATCACTCTCTTGTTAGTGAGGTCTTGAAAGTTGGGGTTAAATCATTATTGGTTAAATTTGAGTCTTTTATTAAAATGTCTGCGTATTGAACAACTATGTTTCAGCGTTATCCTACCTTAGTGAAGCCCCTTGAAAAGCTTTATTCAGTTATGATTGTGCGTCGTTCAACATTCATTAGTATCCCCCGAAGAACAAGTAGAGGCATGTTATAGTGTCAAATACACTAGTACCTAGAATCTATATAATTCAAAAGAATAACATGTGCATTAAACTATACAAAAACGAAATTAGAAGTAGGGAATTATGGACAACGTCAACTTGTGTGTAAGGGAGGGGTGGGTGTAGATATTAATATGCATTGCAAAGGGAAAGGAATTTGTGGAATGGATCTGTCATCCCTCAGAGTCTCATTTAAGACAGCAGTGTTTATAGACACTTAGAGCACTAGTACAGTCTCCCTGTTGAGTAGGCACCTGGGATCAATATCACCGAGTTTTAGTACTTGCCTCCTATACCTAGATTTTAAAAGCGTTGCTAAATCTAGTGTCTCTTATTAGATAAGTTGATCGGTTTGTCATTTTTGATCAGGCCCCCAGTGACTAAGCGGTATGTATGAGGACTTACAACTCTAAAAACCGGGTTTCGGTACTCATGATGGGCACAGCACAGATAGCTCATTGTGTAGCTATGTGCTTAACTACAAGCAAATAACATTTTTGATTAGACTATTCGGCTCAAAGTGTCTTCTGTACTAAAGGTGTTTGGTGGGTATCACATGTTGTGGAATAGGTTTAACTCACTTAGTTTTAACCCCGCAGTCACTGAGACGCCCTGCACGGCCATCAGGCTCATTCGGAACTTTACGTACCTATCATCAAACGTGAGTAGTGTAGGTAGGTCACTAAACTAGTTTATTTACTTTTAAGTACACAGCACTGCCTTTACATTTCTATAAACGTTGTGCATTTAAATATAAAATACCACAACCCCAAAAAAGTTTCGTACATGTAGCACAAGTTTTTTCCTAGTTTATAATTATAGCCATAATAAATACATATATAGAACATAGAATAAACCAACTTCGTATCTCATGTTGAGGTATCTGACGAAAGCAGAAAATACACACTGACCATTAGTGTCCTGTGAACATTCACCAGAGCGTACAGTAACCCAACATTGTCTGATGTTGATATATCTGGCATATCAAGAAAATACATTCTGAACACTCACCAGAACATACCGTAACCCAGCTTTGCATCTGATGTTGATATATCTGGCATATCAAGAAAATACATTCTGAACACTCACCAGAACATACCGTAACCCAGCTTTGCATCTGACACAAAGATATGTGACTTTTCTATGCCTAGAAATAATAAGGCAATTGAGAATTGAAAAGCTTAGATCTTATGCACAGAGAGTACGCCATTACGTTGTTTAACCCCTTCTGAGATCATGCACTGCAGTGACCGTAGTTTTTAAACGTCCTAAAGTTGCAGAAATTGATCGCTTTTATTGTCCTTAATTTTGTGAGAAGTGATAAACATGTGAGTAGTTCTTAATAAACATTTATAAATTATAGCAAATTTCTTTTAATATGTTTGAGAAAACTAAGAATGCTTTCTTAACGCAGAAGTGTTACCAACAAAGGCTAGTATTCGGATTTATGGTGTTTTTTTTTGCACAAGCCTGTCCTATAGAAAACGTGAAATACAAAAGTTATGAAAAATATCATCAAAAGTCATCAAACGAATTATTAAAACTACAGAAAATTAACAAAAGTTATCAAACGAAATATTGAAAATACAGAAAAGTGTCAAAAGTCACCGAATGAAATATGAAAACACCAAAGTCATCAAACGAAGGTGTTTGATAGGATGTTATGATTCTCTCGAGATACCGTGCTTTGAAATACTGGTTTACACAGAGAACACTGATGTCTACTGTATGTAAGTGGTGGCTGCCTCCTCAAAGATTTTGAACAAATAACACGTTTCTTAATTTTTATATTATATTATCTATATTTTATTTGTTTTGCTTGTAGAACTCTAGAAAAACTGATATTCTTGTCCCATTTTATGTCACTTCAGGGTGATACCTCACGGTGTGAGGCCCAGAACAATTGTGCCTCTCGCCGAGTCTTCATACTGACTTTAACAAAGACTTTGAGGCCGGCCTCA
>NW_013666763.1:190700-192440 GCF_000517525.1 Limulus polyphemus
GCCCCCACGGCTGAAAGGGCGAGCATGTTTGGTGGGATGCGGATTCGAACCCGCGACCCTCAGATTGTGAGTCGAGCGCCTTATCCACCTGGCCATGCCGGGCCCGTTTGCAACAAGAAGAACACATAAGACTCAAAAGGTAGCGGTAATCAAGAACTGGTACAAATTATGATTGTACAGTGTTTTTAGCTATACAAACAATTAAAAGTGAGTTTCATTAAATGACGTCCAGTGGCTTGGTCTGAACAAAGTGAGATGATTTAGAGGTTACTTATGATTTACAGTTAGAACAATTGTTAGGCCTTGTCTGGCATGACAACGGTTGGTAGTTATCAACGTATTTATAGCTATATATAAGACCGATGACTCGAACTCGCGTATAAATAAATCTAGTCGCCTGAAGTAAGTAGCTCTTTTACTGTTCTATATTTTTGGGGTTAAAATATCGCTGCCCCTCCTTAACATTCATTATGCGCTGCAACAACTGTATGCTTAGGAGTAGTTTACAATTTTCTTACTTTTCAAGGGTGTATAGAACGGTAAATAAATTCGTGACACCTCTCCTCTGCAAGCGAAATTTTCCTAAAAACACAATGTCAAACATTAGTCATTATAAGTATGGAACGAAAAGACGTTTAGGTTCACAAAATTTGCTGTAAGTCAACATTTTTTAAAGTTGTTTATTGATAACTTGACATCCTTTCAACGTTTGTTTTTTGTTGTTGTTGTTTCTTTGTTAAAATTTCATGCAACGCTACTCTAGGGTTATCTGTGCTAGCTGTGAAATGATAGACTTTAGAGATGGCAGCTAGCCAAAACCACCCACCGTTAACTCTTGGGGTGTTCTTTACCAGCGAGTAATGGGATTGACCGTCACATTATAACGTCCCAACGACTGAAAGGGTGAACATATTTGGTCACACGATACGAAATCGCGACCCACAGATTACGAGTCGAGTATCCTCACCACCAGGTTATGATAGATCGACGTTTTTTTTTTAAAGCATACGTTTTGTACGCTCGAGAAAATTGTGAAAATTACGAATTATTTGCACAGACCTTTTTAGAATGTTTTTTTCGATAATTAACTAAAATAGGATACAAACTAAAACACTACCCCTTTCTTTTAACAAACTTCAATGTTTTTACTAGATAAAATATTACTGAAATCCTGGTTGAGGTGTGTAGGATACGCACGTGCAAAACGTACATATGAAGAACCTCACTTGAACATATACACCGCTGTCTCAACGAAACCTCTCCAACCTACAATACGCTGTAACATGTGAGATGTATCACGTGTTGTAGACTTCCTGAGTCTTAGGAACTTCTTCAGAATAGAAAGTTTTTGAAATCCGATTTACGTTCTTCCTGTTGCTGTAATTTCCTCAGAGAATGGTATTCTTGATTAAATAATTCAGTTTCCATGGAAACACGTCAAAGATGAGCGCGGGAATGTGACTTGAACCGCGTGATACTTGTTTGACATTTTATATTCAATCCAAGTCGGCATGGAGATGTAAATAACTGACAATATTAATTAACACCAGTTCTCTTCCAACACAGTTTCATTTATATACGTGTTTTGTAGCCATTCTAAAGGAAAAAAGCTTGGCTTCTAGAAAAGGTGACATTGTGTGCGATAACTAACAAAGTTAACAGAAGTAGCTTCTCTTTGAACCACCTTAAGATGTGTAATGCAAAGATTTCATGTGACTCTAACCAATCAATTACTGTAAT
>NW_013666763.1:192709-197400 GCF_000517525.1 Limulus polyphemus
GAGCATGTTTGGTGGGATGCGGATTCGAACCCACGAGGGAGAGGAATGTTTGTTATTTTCTCCATCTTTCTAAACCTAACAAAAGCGAAACCACAACCAGTTCCCTTGGCTGTGGTTTCGCTAGAAAGTAGATAGGGACAGTGGGAATCTCGTTAATCCATTACTCAGCATATGATAATCAAGGCAATTTTTGTTTTCAATTTACTAAATATGAATTAAAAGAAAACTACTATTTATGGTGCGGTTGCTAACGTTGTACTGTGTTAGAAAAGTAAGATCAGATGATTGGTCGAAATGTAGTTTAAACGTCGTTGCTATAGTTTAGACGAGGTCAGGCTTTGGTTGATGCGTAGTTTGTTTTGGTGAAAGTCAACGCGTACTATGAAATATGCAGGTGTTTCGTCGCAAGTTCTTTGATGTTGGAGAAAAAATGTATAATTGTATTTCAGCGAAACGTGTGTTCATACTGAACTTATTTATTTTTTATTCTTTCCAATTTTAAATTCCTTTTTTTCTTGTGTATGGCTGTTTAATATTGAGTGTGTATACATACTATTTCCTAGGCTTAAATTGAGTTATCTATTTTAAAAAATACACTGTGTGCCCTTCTTTTCAAACGTCCTTTTTAAAAGAAAACTGATTACTTTGTACTTTTCACACCTGCCCACGTGTCGTGATTGTTGTCAGTTTCCCGTTGCTAAGCTGTTCCGCGTGTGACGCTTGAATTGACTTACGTGATGGTGTGATTTGATTTCAGTTTTTTAACTGTACTTACCACATATGATGATTTAAAGGGATATATGAAACCCAGGGAGAAAGAGGCAGTAGTCGGCCGTATTTCCCAGTCTCTCCCTACTTGTAATTGTAATCACAAAGAACTGAGTTACAAGGTCAATGAAATGGAAAAAAGAGCTTTCGTGGTTGAAGTGAAGATTTTGTGTGTTAATAGACAGTTATCCCACAGTTGTAAATTATAAAACGGCCCCTTTAGTCAAAAGGGTATCAACCATCTCTAACTCAACGTGCGTTAAGTTTAAAGAAACTGTGGCACTAAATTTAGCTCATTTGTGTATTTTTCTCGAATGTTAAGAAGAGGCATTTCAGAAAACGAGTTCTTATTAGTACAGAACCATGACTTTTGAAGCAAGTTTGTTTCAATATAATGCCTTTTCTTATTCTCTGTCAGCCCTTACAATCCAGAAAACGTAACAAAAAACACACACACACAACATGCTATTGTATTTTGTGCTTTGAACCAACCAACTGTAAACCATTTTTGTGTATGATTCTGTACTACTTGTATCATAGTGGATGATATAACACTAGAAATCGGCGTTTCATTTGTTGTATCCAACCGATTAAGTCAATACCGCTGTTTCAACGAATCTTGTTCATGCCTCACTATCCAATAACAACTATGTTTTGTTTTTCTATATTGATGGATGTATTTAAATATATATATATATATATATATATTTGCACACAAACATATACCACGTGTGACGCACGTTAAAGGAAGAATAATTTCGTTGATTTCCATTCCTGAAGACCAAATATGTAGCTTGTGCTGCGTACAAATGAGCTCGGAGACCACTAATATGAAATTAACTTTTGATGTAATGATTAATCCACACACCAGCTTGTTTCCGATAACTGTTTTTCCGTGTTCAGGGGAGTCTTGGTAATTATTATGGAAGTTTGTGATATATATATATATCGCTATACTAAGCTGGTGGATCCTAGCTGTCTCTATCGATGTTGTACTCAAGGAAAAAAATATCGTTATGAACGCTTTACCAAATTCTTCTAACAACAGCAGCCTAGAAATTCATAAGGGTAAGGGTTAAGAAATAGATTGAACGTCAACTTCTAATCAAGTTTTCTATAAGTTTTTTTAATAAAAAATTACACTTTGGAGATTTGCTGTCTTTTATTATATTGGATGAGCTGTGAAGATTTTTTTTTTCGCAATTATTTTAGAAACTTCAACAAATTATTGAGCAAATCGTGAAACGATTCACAAAAAATTATGATTAATTTTGAGGGGGAAATTTTTATTGTTTTCTCTAAGAGCGTATTACAAGGAAAACATTAAACTTTTTTTGTTGTATTTGATCTGTAATGATAAATGTTTGTTCCAGTTTTGTTTTTATAAGTTAAATATAAAATTGGAGAAAGAGCATAAGTAAGAAGGATAAGAAATAACTACCGAAACATTATAACAAACTAAACCGAAATATTTTTCGTGTGATTAGAGAAACGTTAAAAAGTTCCTCTTTACAAAATCATTTGGAAACTAAGAAAACTAAAGTGATTTGAAAGAATTATGATGGTTTGAAAAATCAATTAACTAATATGACATTGCACATTTAAACTTGCTCAGGCTGAAGATAAATGCAGGACTGGCTTACGGTATAAGACAAAGAATATTTAAGTAAAATTAAATCTAACACGGTAATGACAACTTAAAGGGAATTTTCAAGAAAATCGGTTTAGATGGATACAACCGTAACAGGTGGAAGAAGAGTGGATGAAAGTGCAAATTTATTCAGTGATAATTCAGTCGTTTGAAGGTTGGATTCGTTTTTAATGAAACAAAAGAGAACATCTAAGACGACATTCGGTGTTCTAGGAAGAAAGTGGGAGGTACAAAGATCATCAAAATGTCTTCGTAGTTAAAAATGATCTTGTATTTCTCATCAGTTGTGTGTGTGTTTGTGTTATGGTTGAACGACGAACAGAAATATGACAGAAAATTTATATAAAGACGTGTATGTGTTTGTGATTCTTCTTCAAGACCAGTCATTGTTTGAAGTCTTGCTCGTTTCAGTTTTTTTCGAGAAGTTTCATTTCAATCTGTTCGTTCGTCCAGTGACGACACGTATAATATTCCGAGAAAGGGAACTGTGTACATTAAAGAGGACATGTTCCGAGTCACTGTGACGCCGATGGTGATGTCTTCAGCTGTACAGCAAAGTGTGTCGTCGAATAGATTATGGTAATAAGGCAAGGACATGAAACTAAACAATTGTACGTTTCTCGCAATAGCTATGATTATATTTATTTTCAGTTTTGGCTTTAATGCAATAGAAAATAGAACCTCCATATAAAATTTGTATGTAAAATAAACACACGGAGAAACACTGTTGTTATGCAACTCGGTAAACTTAATCTTCAACACATTTTTGTTTCCCTTGTTCGACTCGAAGTTCTGGTTTGAACGACACACAGTTCACACTTTACTTTTAAGTAGAGAGTACGTGGTCATACAAAACATGTTAAAGGAACTTTCTCTGTACAATATTTGAAGTTTCGGCATAGCAATTTTCAGAACGCGTACTTTTATTTATATTTTCCTTTTATCAGTTTTTCTTATTTAAACTAAATATTTTAACAAAAAACATTGACCAAGACAAATTTTTTTTTAAAGTGTTTGTTACGCCCACGACTGATAAACTTGATTTTTATCCTATAAGAAACTATCTTGCATATATTCATTTTGACTATCAATCTTGGAACCAGCACTCGCATGTCTTCCTGTTTTCGGGTCCTTCTGTTTGTTTAGACGAGCCTATAATCCCCGCAGTCTGGAATTGAATCTTTCCATTTCCGACGTAGGAAGAAGACTAGAATTTTTCCCGATATTATCGGAGCTGTAACCCGAGGCCAGGGTCGTGCTCATGGAATGTATAGAAACGAGACAGAATGAAGAAACGTGCTGCTTAATACAGGTGGAAAATCGATTTGAGTACATTATTGGCCAGGAATATAAAAAAAATCATTTTCAGTAAGGAATAAATATAAGGTTTTCAAATTTAGAAACTAGATGGATCTGGTCAAGCTTAAGCGAAAAATAGGAAGTAACATTTTCACTAGGTGTAGATCCAAGCTTGCATCTGCTGAAATTCAACCTTTCTATCGGTTGTAAACATTTTAAAAAATGTTGTATTAAAATATAAAGTGCCCAACAACATTTTTTGCCATGCTGATGACATCTTAAGCACTCGTTTGAAGTTTCAGATAAAGAAATTTGTATGGCTAATAGAGTTTTGTTGTATTTTGCTCAGACATGAACGAATCTATCGACAGATATGCTACAAATGTCGAATGTTCCTTCGAGATACACACACACACGCGCGCACAAAAATTCTTCACGTTTTCATCATTTTTTTCCGAGTAAAATTTTGTTAGTTCGTGTATACATTTTTTTCTGTTGTCAACAGGAGCAAAGATAGTGCACGCAGATATCAACAGTTCAATCAAACTGATCCTGAAACACATGGGTAAACATAAATCCACGTACGATTCCCCATTAGAAATATACATATCGCTTTCATCTGCAATTTATCGATTGAAATATTCAACGATGCGGTATTTTTCGACTGTGAATAAGCCAATGAAGGAAAACTCATACAAACATCAGATATTTGCTTTACGTTTATATGTACTTGTATTAGAATTCTTGCCATTTTTATGTGCTATGATTTTTTGTAAACAAAATTGTTTTTTCTAGGTGAGCAAAAATACGTCTTAGCACGTTGAAGACGTAAAGTAGCGATTTAATGAATATTATGACGTGGTGTTGTATGGTACACGTTAAAGATGTAAGGCAGCGCTTTAATTAATGTTACAACGTGGTGTTATATGGTGCACGTTAAAGACGTCAGGTAGCGTTTTAATGAATGTGTTGC
>NW_013666763.1:198400-199488 GCF_000517525.1 Limulus polyphemus
TAGACCGTGATAACACCAAAGCCTGTTGGCATGCACCACCTTTGGCTTATCTTGCCGACCACATTTTATTCGGAAAGTCACGTCTGAGAGACGATCCACTATGTCATATGGGCTTTCCCATGAAGAAGACAACTTAGGAGACTTCCCTTCTGTCTTCCTGGTACAAAGCTGACTTCAGTAGATCTCTTATCATAACATAGCTTCATGGAATCAGCAAACGTTTCCAAGTTTGTACGCACTTGATGGTGAATATCATCCATCCTTTCCGATAACACTTTCACGAACTCTGACACATTTTCAGGCAACTCTTCGTAAGGTGGGCGTCCTGTTATCAGATCCACTGGCAACCAAAATTCCCGACCAAACATCAGCTTTGCTGGAATGTATCCAGTGGTTTCATGCTCTGCTGTCCTATAGGCCATCAACAGTGGAAGGAGTAAGACATCCCAGTAATCTTGGCGGCTATTACAAAACTTTGCCAATTCCTGTCCAAGTGTCCAATTGTTCTTTCCTACCATCCCATCAGACTGTGGGTGAAGTGGCATTGTCCTGGGCTTTCGTATGTCAAACAACTTGCAGAATTCTTGGAACACAGCTGATTCAAAGTTACGGCCTTGATCCGAATGCAGTTTGTATGGCATACCAAATCTGAAGAAGAAATTACTAATAGCCGAAGCTACAGTTGTAGCTTCCTGATTTGGTATTGCATATGCCTCAGGCCACTTGGTGAAATAATCCATCACCACACAAATGTACTTGTTTCCATCACGAGTTTGGGGCACAGGACCAGCAATGTCAACAGCTACTCTTTCCATTGGTTCGCCAACTTGATATAACTTCATTGGAGCACGTCCCTTATGCTTGAGTCCCCTTTTAGCACAACATGTACTGCAGGTTCTGCACCATTCTTCCACATCTTGCCTCATACCTATCTCTGTCGTAGGTGACTCAATGCCTTCTTAACTTCAAAATGTCCTCCTGTTAAACTATACACCTGGAAAAAAGTTAAGCACCCCCGTGTTTTTTTCAAGTGATTCAGATTCGACGTTCTTGTGACTGATTATAAATTACCATTCAATCTAAACGTA
>NW_013666763.1:200258-216464 GCF_000517525.1 Limulus polyphemus
CAATACATTTGCAATCTCGATAACAAAACACACACTTTATATTACCGTCACTACCGCTCGCTTGACTCAATTATCTGTCTCTGTATCTATCTGCAAAATTGTATCTCCGCTTTATTTGCCTGGCTTATATACTAAAAAAGAGGGCGCCTGGAACAGACTAGAGTTGCCAGGAAAAGTCATGATCCTTCTAGAAACTCCAACGCACATGCTCCCAGAGTCGCGTGTCTTCCGCTGTCGTAACAAATGTTTTGACGTGGTGTTATATGGTGCACGCTAAAGACGTAAGGTAGCGCTTTAATTAATGTTGTGACGTGGTATTATATGGTACACGTTAAAGACGTAAGGTGGCGCTTTAATTAATGTTGTGACGTGGTATTATATGGTGCACATTAAAAACGTAAAATAGCGAGCACTTACATGAATTGAAGTTTTTATAGAAAGGTAACAATAACGTTATCATAACTTTGTCTGAGGTGACCATGTACAGAGTGGTAAACTTACCAGCATACGTGTTTCAGTTTTAAAAGATGGTAGTTGTCATGAGGATTTTATGTAAAGTGATTATTTCAGAAATAATATTTGATACAAGCGGTCTAAAAGATAGTATGCAAATAGTTTTAGTGTTTTTGGTCGTGAATGGATACATGTGAAAGAACAGATATACTGCTAAAACTTTGTTGCATCAAGGGCCTTGCGTGGTATTGTGGGTAATGTCTTGGGCTATGTATCGGAAGGTCTAAGGTTTGAGCCTGCAATATGCCGCTGAGCATGTACCAAACTTTCAGCTGTGGGTGTATTATAAAAGTGAAAATCACTCCCACCATTTGATTAAAGAGTAACTGTAAAGGTGGCACGAGGTCTGGCATGGCCCGGTGGTTAGGGCGCTTGATTTGCAGTCTGCATGTCGCGAGTTCGAATCGTCGTCACTGAAAATGCTCGCCCTTTCAGCTGTTAAGGGGGGGGGGGGAGAGATACAATGTGACGATCAATTCAACTATTCGTTGCTAAAAGAGCAGCCCAAGAGTTGGCGGTGGGTGGTGTTGACTAACTATTTTCCTTATAGTCTATCACTTCTAAATTAGTGACGGCTAGTGCGGATATCACTCGAGGAGCTTTGCGCGATATTCTAAACAAATAAAGAAGGCGGCAGGTACTGCTGATTATGCTCTCCCCCTGATCAACCATGCCTGAATCTTGGGGGTCTCTGACATGTTAAAGTTGAAAATATCAGGTGCCAAATTAATTACTCAACCTGTATGCATCATTAGCCGCAGCATAGCGGCTCATAGAAATGGCTCTAAGTTTTTCAAGTACAAACTTTTAGTTTATAACAGATATGACAGATATGAGATCTAATTACAGTTTTGGACTCAGGAGGTCAAACCATTTCAATTGATTTATTTGACCACGCCTAAGGTCTCATACATTAATTCAATCCTGCCTAAAATAATTTCAATTAGAGGGTAGTCATAAAATCGAATCGGGTATACGCGCGCCCCACACTTGGTATTTATGCACAAAAATATAGCTAATGAAAAGGAAAAAAAGGTCTCATAGATTAATTTACTCTAATCTTACCTAAAAGAATTTCAAGTGCCGCGGCTATTGAGAACTCCCTCTTGTTAATTTTAATTTTCTACCATTGCAAGCTATTTGCTTGATTCAAAAATTAGAACCAACTCGGCAATGAGTAAAGCTATTTTCGTACACTTTACTTGTAAATATCAGAGTGTATTGTTTCATTAGTTGGGTAGCCTCGCTGTTAGCGATATTTTCAGCGGTAAACCCTGTAATATCTCTCGAGGTTCAACCAGCTTAGGAGACTTAGTTTAATGTTAAATCCATATACTAAACTAACAACACGTAATAATTTCTATGTCAAAAGTATAATAACAATAAATATTAAAACTAAATATATATTTTAACCAGTACTGAAAGTAACATTAAAGAAATAATAAAGTAAATCGTACTGACGGATAACACAAAAACTTATTGTATAAAAAATTGAATTATAAAAAAAAAAGACAGAGTACTTTGCGTATACTGAGCAGATATACGGAGTATAATAACGGAAAACTTGGTTGGGGCTATCCATCTCATTCTGAACCCGTCAAATTAAACATAAACATTTAAACACGTGGAACCGAACGGCTATTTAAATTTGAGGGTCATATGAGTTTTAACCTTTACTTCCTGTTCGCCGTCTGTCTGTTTATCTGTTCTTATGATAACTTAAAGAAAAAGGTGATGAATCGTGCTCAACAAAGGCGATTTGGAAACGACCTTTACCGCAAACACAGTTAGAATTATAGATGATAATCGTTATCTGAGACATAAATCAGCATCTCTACCAAACACCACCACGCCGTTTGAGTTCGCGTTTTTATTTTTAAGATTACTGTTTATTTTTCCCAACTGAATCAAAAAACAAATCAGTAAAGTCGAGCGTAATTTATTCAGCTTCGAACTGCAACGGAAAACTACAAGGTATGAATTAAGGGATCCTAAAGAAAGAGAGATATTTTTAAACTGTTATATCATTACAGTACCAGACAATAGCCCATAAATATAAATAGCTGCCTTCAGTGATATTAACATACTTATATCTGGCTGTCCAGCCACTAGTCTAAAATCCGTCCGTCCGTTACTCTATACACCCGTCTGTCTCCGCGTGCTGGTTTTCTACCATTATCCCTACACCCAGAGGACGCTTTACAGGAAATTACACTTCTCGATTGGTATCATTAGATCAAGTTTTATGTAAAAAATGTTACTTTTTTCTCTCCAATATTTCTAGAATATAATACTTTAAAAACTCTTAATTCTTAAAGGATCAATTTTATGCCCTATTGACTAAAATGTCTTCAGCCATTCTATCAGTGACTTTCTTTTGTGGCACGAAAAAACTATTGTTATTATTCCATTAGAGTATTAATATACGTTGTTTCTCACTCACTATAACGTTATTCAACTCAGTTTCTCCAAAACTCACCGTTCAACAATGAAAACTTATTGTTCAACAATGAACGGAATACACCTATTATTAATAAGAATAAAAGGTTATATCATTTTTACCATTCATTGTTAACCATTCTACCAAATCCCTAACCAAAGGGTTATGAAAACTTTCCATTTTGCAGTCACTTCATGCAGATCTAAGGCGTTTTACTAGCCCTAACCATCTTCCACCATTAGTGTAATATGCATGGTCTTTGCTCTTTGATGGAGAGTAGCTGATGTATTACTACCTCAAGCTTGTAACAGTTTTCTACAGGCCGTTAAAACTATGAGGCGACTAACAAGTTCCACTTGCTTGTGCAAAACATAATTCAGAATTTTTTTTAAAGCAAAATTACAGAACACGTTCTATGCTATTACTGATCGAAGTATCTTGTGCTTGATTAGACACAAAAACAACAACAACAAAAAAAACTTCGACTCTAAATGATTGGTCATTCTCCTCTTCATCTCTGTCCAAAGAACTATTGCTATGTCTCCTGCTGGCTATTCTGTAATAATAATTATTATTACTATGTAATAACCAGTTTGAGGGTTCTTTAATTATTACCTTCACTCCACTGTGTGTCTATCATGCACGAGTGTGTGCGCCAGAAGAACTTTTTCTAAAATTATATGATTCAGTTTAAAGTGATATGGAAACGAGTCCTTTAAGTTGTGGTGAGAGCAACTGAAAAGATGTTTTGTATCTTCAGGACGAAGTATTTAGTGGAAAGGCTTAATGTCAAATACTGCATAATATAAATTCCCAATCTCATTAAGCTATGATGATGGTACTGAAGAGGTCAAGGTTTGCATCTCTGGGATAAGATATTATTAGCAATTAATGTTTTGATATGACTCCAATAGTCTAGGTTAAGTTTTCTTCTTAGAGTGCGTGGCCTAATGATCAGTGTGTCGGACTGAGAGTCTCGGTTTGAGATTGTGATGCTAACAAAGATACTTTTAGGCACGTTCAGTTTGGGTGGGCGTGTCAGTTAATCTCGTTATTCGGTTAAGGATAGCTGATTCAGGTGGCGGGTCCTGCCGACTGTTTGTCTTCTCTCTGGTTTGCAGTCCGAATGTATGGGCAGCTATATCTGAATCACAGGGGTTTCTTGACTTAGCCATTTAGCCCACTGTGAGCATAAAGTGTCGTTCAGGTGAACCAACAAACACGCAACTTGTTAACACCCTATGGAATTCGTTGCTCTACTCAGCGAGCGATATTTTTGTTATTACAAAACATTAAAGGTAAAAATACTGTTCAAAAATAATTCTTGACTGGTTTTGTAACAACATTAATAATAGAACGTTGTTTTAACATCTGAAAGGCGAATATAGTATCAAACAAAAAAAAGTTTTTTTTGTCCTAATAAATCGATTACAACTTCATAAGTCAAACTTTATATATTTTTTCCTTAGTTAACCATATCAAGACATTTTTATCGGTTTTCCCATAACTAATTAATAACGCTTTACAATTTGCCGACCCATGTCTAACAAGAGATGTCTTATCTGTATTAGTTGAAAGTTTCACGTCTTTTTCGGCAAGATTTAAAAAGACTTGTTCGTTAACCATAGCACGCATGTTTGAGATCAATGTCCAGCTGTTTCACGTGCTGGTTGATAATGTGAGTAAAATTAATTAACTTTGCTTTAATCAGAACGCCGTGTCTTTGTGAGTGCATATAGCTCTTAATTCTCCGATTACGTTGCTTCACTATGAAGTCAACAATTAGACCGTAACTCTATGATAGAATGACGTCATATAATGGTTATCCAATCAAAAATGAGAAAGTTCCAATAGGAGAAACCTAGGGTTAATAGGTATTTGAAGAATAATATGATCTAGCCTATCAAGTTTCCTTAAGTGCTGCAAAAAGAAAAAAAAAAGTCATTTTGCAACGAGAGAATAAAGATTTTTCTTCTGAGCGGAGTTGTATTTTATTACTTTCTGGTACATACGAAGCACCGCTCTCTCGCGCCCAAATTGTGGAGCTGTAAGAGTTGATTGATAAAGGACATGAAACTAAAACTAAACAGTCTAGCTACAAACACGCATATATAAGATTTGAAATTTATATTTGAACAATTGTTTTTTCTTTCTTTTTCCGTATAAATTTATTTAAATACATAAATGAAAAGCAAAACCGTGTTGTCAAGTGAAGAATCTTCTAACATATAAAATGACTCGTTTTATTACAGAAAATAAAGTTGTTTTATTTCTTCAGATTAGTCTTTAAATTTTAAACAATTTCACAACAATTTTCCCACGCTTTTCAATTTGATCTCATTTCTAGTGCCATTTGAAAATACCGTTGGGCCTTATCAAGTAAAGGACACACACAGAAGTCTACAGATCATGCCGCACGTTAAAATAGACTTCCCTTATTTGATGTTTTTAGGTTTCGTTTTTAGAATTCAATAAAAGACAAGTTTTGACTGTGTTAAATAAGGACAGATTTTCAACAAGTGTTGTTTATTTCAGATATTTAATGTTGTGACAATAATTTTTGTTTGTAGTCAAAAATTCTAATAAATATTATTTTTTATGGTAGAAGAACACATTATCCTGACATCTAGATCCCGACAGTTTTGACAGAATAATTTTTATTTGAATTTTGTGATGATTTGTGTCAAAGTCAAAAGTAAGGTTATGCAACGCACGTTTTTTTTGTTGTTGTTGTTGTCTCAGAGTAACGACAGTTCTGACACGAGAAAGATTTATGGTACCAACACTTACGTTTAGAGACCAGGTTAAAAGTGGGGTTGCACTTAGAAGATATCGATTTTGGTGGGAATTATGAACATTATAAATATTTCTGGAACTTTATCTACGTTTCCAGATTGTTTGAAAGAACAAAGTTTTTTATGCTTTTACAGATAAATCTGTAATCGTTTATGCCTCGAATCTGTAAACAAACAAAACATGTTGTGTATTTTTAGATAAGCATAAATATTTATTTTTATAAACTTATGTCCCTGCTTTTTAGATAGGGCGTTTTTCTCGGCTGTGTTGAGAGCAACCCTCACCAGGTGGCTCACTCAACAACATCAATATTTAGTTGTTAGCTTGACTATAATTAGTCACCTTTTATTTTCTAGAGTAAGTTAAAATAAGGAGTAAGACCCACCCAAGCGAATCTGCCTAAATAACATACTAGTTGGTAGGTTTAGTTAATCATTACTTTTCGGGATGACGCTGGCTTGAACTAAAAGTGTAAAGTTAGGGCGGTGCTTTTTCTACGTTTATCAAGTATCATGGGATCTTGGGTGGATCTACGTTCACTAAATCTCTATCTATCTGTCCATCTAGCTTTCTGCTTGTCTGTCCGTCAGTCCATCCACCCATCTATCTAATGGGAGTTGAAAAGCTAATAATCTCTTAGGATTTGGTGTATAACGTGATTGCTGTTTGCGAAATAAAAGCAGCATTTACTGTTTACATCAATTTAATTAATTTGAATAATCTTACAAGTCAAAAAGTATATGTGGTTTCTTTTTCGCTAATAAATTAAGAATGTTTCTCTTCTAAAGATTAATTTTTCACCGTTTAATTTATTTTTATTTAAGAAATATCAGCTTTCCAAACAGGTTACGAAGAGTTGCTGCGGATCTATATCCGTCAGCTTATCTGCAAGACGTGCCAAACTCATGAATCACGCCGGCTATTTCTCCGGAAGGGATTAGTGCTAACGCTTGCCGGTGGTTGAGCGGGGCTACGTGCTAACTGAGGAAGGACGTGCTTTGGTGAACACTGTGAATACCAACTCAAGAAGAATAAGGGATAATTTTCTTTCATTGCCTATAAGAGTCCGAATTTCTCTTGTGGCTACGAATGGAATATTGCACCTAAGTATGGCTGATCCTAGTAAAAAGGGTTGACTATTATATTTCTTTCTTCTTACCCCATTCATTCCGCTAGCCGAGCGTGGCCGGTCTTTAGCGTGCCGAATTGTAGATCTGCGGGTCCAACTTTCACGTCCCGTTACTGTAAAAAAAAATAATAACAAAAAATAGAAGAAATATATATATATATATGTATGTATATCGCGCTTAACACATTGGGGCTGTGGGCGCGTTATAAGGGTGACGATAAAATCCAACTATTCATCTGACAAATGTAGCCCAAAAGTTAGTGATTTACGCTGTTGACTAGCTGCCTTTCTTATAGTCTTATCAGTTGATAATTAGGGACGGCTAGTGCAGATAACATTTGAGTAGCTTTGTGCAAATATCCGAAAAGTAATAAACAAACCTTGTTATTTATTCTATGCTTAACAAGCAAGACACTAAACATTCGGTCATTCCTCTAAATGACCATTATTAACCCTTCCATAATTCTTGTGTATTACGAAAGTGTTTCATTGTTATAATTTACGGCATATACTGGCAAAATGTTGACCATTTCCGTATTTCCATTTCATTATTACGATTAGAAAGTCAGTAGGTTTTGAATAACACGCATTAAATACATATATTTTGTATTGATATTTATGACTGATGTCAGCCAAGTACATTGAGGTATGCTGCTCACATTCCAATACTGAATTTAAAGACAACGAAAGAAATCTTAGGAACACTTTGCTAACTAGCTCGGAATCTATGATTCAGCACTGGTCCTAAGTCATTGGAGTAGCATAAACATCCCGAAAAAAATAATATTGATCTGACAACAAAACCACGATCATTTTCTGATCTGCTAATAAAAATACGACCATTTCCTGACTTAACAATTGAAACACCATATTTTACTGATCTGTTGATATATACATGACAATGTTTCTGACCTATTAGCCCCCCAGTGGCACAACGGTATGTCTGCGGACTTACAACGCTAGAAACCGAGTTTCGATACCCGTGGTAGGCACAGATAGCCCATTGTGTAGCTTTGTGTATAATTTTGTTGATATAAACATGACAGTGTTTCTGGCCTATCAATAGAAGTATCATGTTTTACTGATCTGTTTATATAAATATGACAATGTTTCTGACGTATCAATTGAAACAACATTTTTTATTGATCTGTTGGTATAAACATGACAATGTTTCTGACCTTTCAACAGAAATATCATATTTTACTGATCTGTTATTGTAAACATGACAATGTTTCTGATCTATCAATAGAAATATCATATTTTACTGATCTGTTATTGTAAACATGACAATGTTTCTGACCTATGAATAGAAATATCATGTTTTACTGATCTGTTATTGTAAACATGACAATGTTTCTGACCTATCAATAGAAATACCATGTTTTACTGATCTGTTATTGTAAACATGACAATTTGAAAATCTTGAATACTAGCGTAAGTACCCGGCTTCGCTCGGGTTATTAGGTTGATTTATCCAAGATAACTGTGTCAGCGTGTGTATGCTGAACCATTTTAGCATAAAAGTATAACCTGTATACTTTTGTTGCTCCTTTACGGGATGTGGCCTATTTATAAAGGTAACCTTCCCTCTGACTTATCCTCCGATTTTAAACTTAAATAATAAAAACAAACATCTTTAATTTACGGAGCCTCTAAATTAGAAAACAACAAATATTCTTTTCAGTTTTGTAGTTTATGCAATTCATTTTATACTTTCAGCACTTAGCCTCTTAACAACAATATTAGGTTATACTTTTATTGGTAAGCAACACGATATAAAAGCCATTGTTGAAACGAATTGTTACCAAAACACACTGGCTTTTCTATATATATTAGAAGTTGTTATATAAGAACCACTTATATGGTTTTTCGCTAGCTTGTCTCATTAAAAAGATGCACAGACGCACGTGGTGTCTGTCGATAATTTCTATATGTAATATAAGAAAATACACCATTAACTAATGTTTGATACAGTTATTGAGACAGTATAGATTCTGTATGACCAAATTATTCATCCCATTGCGATGTTGAGAAAAACAGTGTTCACTGATTTGGTAACCAAAACTAAAATGCCATTCATAAATTAAAAATGCTTACTGAATGTTATTAAGAAAAACTACAGTCATTAATAGATGGCTAAGAAAGTGTTAATCTCAACTAGAAAGCAGAATAACCCGAAGTCAACTTTCGAATCAAACAGGGTGAAGCTGCATAAAACTCCTTTGGCTAATACTCTGTATCGGTTGGGGAGGTTAGTCCTAACGATGCTCGAAACTGTAAATCTAAACTGTGGGTTCTTTAGGTGTTGTGAGCATTTAAGCTTTAATTTTACAGTAAAGAAACACTTTAGAAAACCTTACCCCTGTAGAACAGTTTTTTTAGCATTGTCGTACAGTAGTACAGAAAATCTAAACAAATAAGATTTTGCATATATTAGTTTATTCGCTTTTCAACATCTACTTGTAAAATTTTATAAGAACTAGCTTCATAATATACTGTAACTGTTAAAAATATTAAGGCGTTTGTTTGATTTTAGGTATCCTAGTAGATGGCGCTAGTTTGTCGAAAACGTTTCTCGGAAAATAATGATTGCTAAGATTAGACGTTCAGTAGTTCATACTTGACAATTTTGTTTTACTACAATGGTAAAAATAAGTTCGTTGAACAATATATAAGCTCAAAGATAGTGTACAGCTTTCCAAGTAACAAATAATGTATACAGTAATATAAAAATTCTACGTAAACCTGCACATTTTGTTGTGTCTTCGAAGAATAGAATTGAGTACGAAAAGAATCTGCACCCCTGAATTTTTTACTAATCGAACTTCTTTTCTAACAAAGTTACAAAAGTTTAAATACTTTTGACTTCGATTTAGTACTTTAGTTGTAATTAGGGTCAGAAACGAATATATATATATATATATACCCAGAGCCGTCACTAACGATCTATGGACCCAGATTTAGCAGAAGCTATTTCGGTTGTGTAACTACATTTAGTAGCCACTTTTCGCGAAAGAACAATTTTATCAGTTAAAAAAAATCAAACTATGATTTTGTAAGACAGTCTGCTACTAAATGTTTTTATATTAATAAAAATCTTCTTTCTTTTTTTTTCAAAAACGTTGGCAAAGATTCTAGAAGAATTCATCTTTTCCCTTAAAAGTATTAACTAAATTATATAGGTAAAAAGAATGTAGCAATTTTAGTACAAATAGCTGCTGACTTGTATTCCCAAGTTCTAGAGTAACGTTGAGGTAATCAATTATAAAACGTAATAAGAAATATCTTCACATTTTGTTTACAGTACAGATAACGAGTTTGAATATTATTTTGAACCATAGTCTAATGGAGTCGTTATTGTCGTTTTAGCGCAAAGCTACACAATAGGTTATCTGTTCTCTGTCCATCGTGAGGGAATCGAAACCCAGATTTTAGCATCTTAAATTCGTAAACGTACCGCTGACCCTTCGGGGGACACCTAAGAGAGGCTTATAATGTATACTGTTGATAAAACACGATAGTTAGAGTAACGTTACTTTGTTGCTTAACACTATCGTAACCATGGGAATGCGGGGAGGCAGTAAGTGGGTCATCTGTACCCTTATTTTCTGAGGTTTATTTTTCAGTTCATTATTCACATTTAATAGAAAGTACAGTTTAATACTGACTTAAGAATTTTCTTTAATGAAATGGCTAACGCATTCCTCACCTTCTCATAGCGTTGTTTGAGTGCATTTGCCTCAAAAATTGAACTGGTTCTTTAGGGGCTCTTTATACGTTGTCCCTCTCTTCTCAAAATGTTGATTACTGATTTTTGTTGCTGTTGTTAAATAAGGCTTTTGAGGTTTTGAAAATGCGATGCTGAAATAAGCTCGCATTCCATTTTCTGTGTGTATGCCCATTTTATATGTGTTCTTTGAAGAAGAAATAATTGCAATATTTGACTGAACTTATATGTAACCGGTAGACTGACGAGACTATATATATACAGTACATATATAGTTCACGTTGCCAGGCGATCACATTTTCTCATAAAAAGATAATTAGTATTTTCATTAGCAGTATTCTAATTAGTACGTTATTTTGAGTGAGATTAAAAGTATTTTTCTTGATACCCAACATTTAGTAATAAAGGTTAGATGAGAATGCCCCTGGAATATCAGAATTCTTTCGTTTTTTGTGTGTTTGTTTTTCCGTAACGTTAACTGAAGTCGATAGCGTGATAAGCTGGTTACTGGAAATATTAACTTGTCGTTGACCAAAAGATAGAATGGTGATTGATGGCCTGTTTGAGTTAACACTCTTAATTTGTGAAAGAAGATGGAAATTAGTAGAGTATAAAATAGTCCTGTAATATCTTTCTATTGATTTTCCTTAAATACATCAAAGGTCAGTTAATCCTCTTTATTGATATTATAGATCAAAGGTCAGAATATTTTGGCGTCTGCATGTTTGATTCAGTGATAAAGTGTGTAATATAATAATTATCTGGACGAAAATAGTTCATTGGCTTTGACTTGTCAGTTATTCCTGGTCATGTGGACAGTAACTTTAGCCTATTTATCTTGACCCGCAGTTCTTATATTGGAGAATAAAAGACTAAAACGAAACATATGATTAACAAATTTGACCAGTACATGCTCGAGTTTCCTGTTATTCCTGTAAAAGTACAGGAAACTTAACAAATTTCATAGCTTGTTCATGAATAGCGTCTGATTTATATGGCAGTTAGGGAAAAGAATCTGACTGTAGAGTGTTCGAAACAAATGTATTTCTTTAACACTAAAAGTTCAAAGACGATCGTTCTTTTTAAGAGACAACTCTATACGCTTTAGACAACTTATAACTTGTTCCACATTTATAGAGAAATATTTAATTTTAGTTCAGGTTGTTATGAATTAAACAATATTCTTTATATCAAGTTAACATGGACTGAACCGTATTATTTAACTATAGGTCAAGTTAACATGGATTAAACTGTATTCTTTAATTTAAGTCAAGTTAACATGGATTAAACTGTATTCTTTAATTTAAGTCAAGTTAACATTGATTAAACTCTATTTGTTTTAACTTGAGGCTAAGCTAACATTAATTAAACTTTATTTGTTTTAACTTGAGGCTAAGTTAACATTGATTAAACTGTATTTGTTTTAACTTTAGGGTAAGCTAACATTGATTAAACTGTATTTGTTTTAACTTTAGGCTAAGCTAACATGGATTAAACTGTATTTGTTTTAACTTTAGGTTAAGCTAACATGGATTAAACTGTATTTGTTTTAACTTTAGGTTAAGCTAACATTGATTAAACTCTATTTGTTTTAACTTGAGGCTAAGCTAACATTAATTAAACTGTATTTGTTTTAACTTGAGGCTAAGCTAACATTGATTAAACTGTATTTGTTTTAACTTTAGGGTAAGCTAACATTGATTAAACTGTATTTGTTTTAACTTTAGGCTAAGCTAACATGGATTAAACTGTATTTGTTTTAACTTTAGGTTGAGCTAACATGGATTAAACTGTATTTGTTTTAACTTTAGGTTAAGCTAACATGGATTAAACTGTATTTGTTTTAACTTTAGGTTAAGCTAACATGGATTAAACTGTATTTGTTTTAACTTTAGGGTAAGCTAACATTGATTAAACTGTATTTGTTTTAACTTTAGGCTAAGCTAACATGGATTAAACTGTATTTGTTTTAACTTTAGGTTAAGCTAACATGGATTAAACTGTATTTGTTTTAACTTTAGGGTAAGCTAACATTGATTAAACTGTATTTGTTTTAACTTTAGGCTAAGCTAACATGGATTAAACTGTATTTGTTTTAACACGGAGGTTAGACATTTATGAATTTTTAAAATATATCTCAGTTTCAAATTTTACATACGACTTCGTGTAACATGCTTGTAATTTCCACAATACGTGATATTCAATGGCTATAAGCAACAATCATGATCCCGGTGAGGTCCGGTTCTTTCTGTGAGTCCCGTCGTAAAAAATCACTTTCTTTAATGCTATGTGTATCTCAATCTCAGCAGGTCGTCACAATAGTCTGTAGTTTTGCTTAGTATGAGGTGGAAGTAGTAATGCATATAAAAATATGAAGAAGACGAAGGATGCATATGGCAAATGGAAATTCACGTTAGTCGTAAGAGAATTTTGTTAAAGAAAAACATCAAAGCATAAGGAATTTTTGGTATGGAAAGCATGCTTTATTCACGATATTCAAAAATGTAATTCTTTAGCTTTTTTAGAATGTTCACGTTATATTAGATATTCAGAAAGTAAAAAAAAATCTACTTGTAAAGCTTCAAAATTGTGCATGTTATATTACGTTGTATAAAGGGTAAATCAGACTTTATAAGAACGAATTGAATAGGCTAATGTAATCGCGTGTCGCCGCATACACGAACTGTTGCGTCATGGGCGAAATTTTTAGTACGTATATATATATTTGGTTTACGGCGAATTCATGACCCTTCCAGGTGCAATGGAACTATGGCTGGAAGAATATTTCACATTACTTTCCGTGGAGGAAAATTCGTATAGTAAGATTGATAAACGATGAAGAGCCATGGGACACAAGGAAGCCATCAATGTCCTAAATGGAAACGGAAGAACTTACTCTAGTAAAGAGTATTGCCCTAATATGTAAAATGCAAGTTACATTTACGAAAGAGAACCCTCCGACTCGAAAATCCATAGCAACGAAGATGGTATTATTGATAACATAATAAACAAGTATTTTTAAGTTGATGAAGGTTCAGAGACTTCCAGACACACCTCGAAATCAACAACTGTTTTCACGCACACGCACATACACACAAAAATATGTCAGAATAATCTAGACTCACAACAATCGCATTTAATCACATTGTTAAGTTTCCCGATGCAGCTCCAATGGGTTTTCGCGTCTTTGATCTGATTAAACGTGGTTCTTAAATCCGGCATTTACGTAGAGTCTTTGGAAAGTTTGTCAAAGTGTATGATCACACAATAACTTCATCTTCTTTCGCAGAAGTTTATTACAATGGAAACTGCATTGCCTGACAATAGTGCATAATTATGGCCATTAGAATGAGTACAGTCAGTAATCGACAGTGTTATTCCAGATGCAGCACAGGGCTTGAACATTGTTCTTACAAAATATGATTAATCCTCAATATATGAAACTTAACCAATAGATGCAATGAATAAATGATTGTTACAAATATTTGTGTATGTAAGAGATTCGAGGATTTATTTGGTAACTGGTGTTCAGATTAACAGAAAGATGGACACCATCAGAATGGCCAGACGAAAATGGAGTATAGGACCTGTATGAAAACCAAAGAACGGTGGAGTTTACACATAAACGAAACAATAAGCTTTTACTTTCTTTTCTTTTTTACAATAAGAAACCGCACAAAATGTACAAGAACTACTGGTTAGAACAACACTTAGAACAACGCTTAATCTAAAATATAAGGGTAAAGATACAACTTGATAACACTGCAGCAATCTTCAACAGACACTTGATTTTTCCCGGTTGGTTAGACCAAGATTACTTACAGGACTGCACTGCTCTAAAAGTGGTACGAAACTGTTGTTTACAAATAGTAACATCACAGACCTATTATCACAAAAATGACCACTATGTATTCCTATATGAAGTCAGGCTAACGACCCCAAAAGGTCGGTTTCCAAGTAGTGGTGAAAATATCCGTAAAGAATTACAGGTACTCACCACACACCTTTTGCAGGATCCGGCATCTCAGTGATGCAGAATAGAACTTTCTCCAAGTTAAATCTACCTCTTCACGTACTATTTAAATCGAACTTTCTCCAAGTTAAAGGTACCTCTTCACGTACTATTTAAATCGAACTTTCTCCAAGTTAAAGCTACCTCTTCACCTACTACTTAAATCAAACTTTCTCCTAGTTAAAGGTACCTCTTCACGTACTATTTAAGTGGAGTCACCAAGAAATATAAAGAAATAACGAAACTCGGTAACGGTTTCTAAAAAAACAAGAATCACTTCACTGTAATTCCTAAACGAATCGGTGCCGATTTCCGTTAAATACCAGCAGAATTTCGCCCTGTTTTCACAATACTATGGCCCAATAGACCAATGAAACACGAACTTAACCTAAAATTGGCGGCAAATAGGAAAGTTGGATATTTTTAAGAACATTTTTAAAACGGTCAATAATGGACTTGCAGACGACCAAGAATTTTAAATACAGTAATGAAGAAGTTGGTATGATATTAAGAATATTATACATTGAGACCAAATTAGTTGCTATAACTGCAGTTTATTTATGTTAATAATTATTTATTGGAGTAAATCTTACACAATAATAAAAGTTATTTGTTGAAACTGACGCATGCAGAACTTCTTTTCGTTACCTTTTGGATGAGACACAAAGAAACTTCTTCAACAACATGCTAGAAAGCAAGTTGTTTGTGGGTCAAGCAGTTATCTAGAATTGATATATATATATATATATATCAAAGGCAAATCCTTTAGGGTTCAATACAACAGCCTCTAGCTTAAAACCAATTGTTAAGATTGTAGTAATATTTCTGTCTCTGAACCTCTGCAACTTCGTTAAGAAATAAAAATCCGATTCCAAAAAGTGCATCCCATACGGGACAGCGGTAAGTTACGGACTTACAGCGCTAAAATCCGGAGTTCGATTCCACGTGGTAGACAGAGCAGGTAGCTCAATATGGCTTTGCTATGAAATAAACAAAGCACACAATGTTTCATCAAATATGCTTCAAAACTTAAAATAATTTGTTTTGTTGAATAATAGAACTTGGCTATGAAAACCTAACCACATATTTTGAGCTCTAGACACTTTCTCCCTATTTTTATCTATGTGTCAGCTTGATTTATTGGAAAATGCTCTGAGAACTTAAGCGTTTTAAATGCCTTTTTCTTTTTTCAGATGGGATCAACGAGGTTTTGGCGGAATGCCAACTCATTGTACGCCTGGTGACAGAGTCCATGTTGTTCAACAGCGCCACTGTGCGGTTAAATGACATGACCCAAACTGAATTCTTGTCACCGCTGTTTGATTATTTCATCGAAGGCCTCGCTGCTATCATACCAGCTCCTAAAGAGAACATATTCATTTTCAACGTACAGGTATGAATGGATTCTTAGGATATGCATATGAAGATCATACATACGTTATTGGTTGAATAACCAGTTCACATTTAGTTATACAATGGAGTGTTATTAGCTTATATCAAAATAAAAAAACTTAAAAAATAGGAGTAACATCTACAACTAATGACGAAATACAAGAAAGATCACCAAACAGGCTTAATGCTCAACTATC
>NW_013666763.1:216930-224765 GCF_000517525.1 Limulus polyphemus
ACATTTGCTGTTATGTTAAACTTATATTAAAGTTTTTCTTCATTACCCATTCAAGCCGTCTCCAGCCATTATTAGTCTCAAAGTGGGTTCCTCGTCATCGAATTTAAATATCGTTCTTATATAATGTCATTGACCTTTGCCCCTGACTTAGAGGTGGTAATGACATAACATAGTGTAAAATATGTAAATTTGTATTACACACACACACGAACAAGCGAAAAGATCAAAATACTTTAGTGGCTTACAAATTTCTCAGTAAACCTCTAATACAGAAACTCAACAGAAGAGCCAGCACTGCGTATGTTACCCCTAACCTGACTTCTACATAAAAGTCTTAGTTTTAACTTGAAAGAAAGCAGAATCGAAAAAGATAAAGAACTGCTGTGTCAGTACTGTTAATATTAGAGTTAACCCATTCCTTATACATCATGCCTTGCACGTTTTCCTCCTCACAGGGCTGAAATTGTGAAATGTTATATTGAGATCACGGTCAGAACCGCTTCTACTGTATAGATAGTATGAAACTACCAACTAAATTTCTCCGGGAGTGCAAGTGTTCCTTCTCTATAACTGGAAAATGAGTTTCTTTCTCCCATCATGTCTCGTTAGATTTATACATGTAGTAGCAGGATGTGCAAGTGTCCCTTCTCTATAACTGGTAAATGAGTTTCTTTCTCCCGTCATGTCTCGTTAGATTTATACATGTAGTAGCAGCCTTCTTTGAAATCATTAAATTCCTTTCTTGAGACTTAAGACGTTTTCAGACACTACTAACGAAAAGTTGTATTTCTAGTGCTACTACATGTATAAATCTAACGAGACATGATGGGAGAAAGAAACTCATTTTCCAGTTATAGAGAAGGAACACTTGCACTTCCTGCTACTACATGTATACGTAATTCTTTGTCCTATCTCAGACTAAAAAGAACTGTAGCAATTCAGTCAGATATTTATTTCAACTCCAGATACATGATATTCAGCAGAACAAGTTTACGATGTGCGAACTAAAGTTAAATCAACTAAAGTTCTTTTAGAATAAAGTTTGAACAAAATATGCCTATTTTAACCTAACAAAACAAAAACCAACAGCCCGTAAATGTGTCAGATTTTTTTAAGAATGTTTGTATTTCTCACTGCATCGGTGATGATTGCTCCTGCAGTGTTGCCGGTTGCGAAGTGGAGGATGCACTTCTCCTGTCAAAAGTTGACATCTTCTGACAGATGGATTTTTCATCTTTAAGTTAAATATGCCGGATACGGTGAAGCTGGAGATTTAAGAAGAGTCCTTGGAGGCTAAGAACGTGGCCAGCTTGTCAGACACATCTGTCGCTGGCAACTCTCTTATCAAGGACGGACTAGTGACGTGTGGGCAGGCGAAAATTAATGTGATTACAATAAAGGACACGAAACGTGAAAAACAAAACCTTTCATATCAGATGACGGCGTAAAGAAAGATTTCTGAACTCTTAATGGCTGGAGACGGGTTGAATGGGTAATGAAGAAAAACTTTAATATAAGTTTAACATAACAGCAAATGTACAACGTTTCGACATTCGTACCTGATGATGACAAAACTTGTCGAAACGTTGTACATTGCTGTTATGTTAAACTTATATTAAAATTTTTCGTCATTACCCATTCAAGCCGTCTCCAGCCATTATTAGTCTCAAAGTGGGTTCCTCGTCATCGAAATCAAAATTTCTGGACTTTGTTACTTAGCCAAAGAAAGAAACTGTTAAACTGAACCAGAAAATACAGTTTAAAATATTATAAAAGTTCTTAAATGTTACTGAAATAAAATGGAAAAAATGAAAAACCTCAAGTTAAAAACTTACAATGTGCCTAAAGTGTGACAGTCTGTCAAAGCATGTTCTCACTAATTTTAATAATGAGCAAACTGTGCAGTAGTAGTGAAACGAGCATGAGCTGTAAAGTGAAAACTGTGCAGAAGTAGTGAAACGAGCATGAGCTGTAAAGTGAAAACTGTGCAGAAGTTGTGAAACGAGCACAATCTGTAAAACGCAAACTGAGCAGTAGTAGTGAAATGAGCATGAACTGTAATGTGCAAACTGCGCAGAAGCAGTGAAACAGCAAAGCTGTAAAGTGCAAACTGTGCAGTAGTAGTGAAACGAGCATGAGCTGTAAAGTGAAAACTGTGCAGAAGTAGTGAAACGAGCACAATCTGTAAAGTGCAAACTGTGCAGTAGTAGTGAAACGAGCACAATCTGTAAAGTGCAAACTGTGCAGGAGTAGTGAAACGAGCATAAGCTGTAAAGTGCAAGTAGTGCAGAAATAATGAAACGAGCATAAACTGAATTTTCATGCTTAACATTAACCTTTCTAGCACAGTACACCTTTAGCATGTGTATTCTTGTTAAAACAATACAACATTTCTACAATGGAGAAAATTGTTTTACTTGGTTCGTTTGTAATTAAGCCCAAAGCTACACAATGGGCTATCTGTGATCTGCCCACCGCGGGTATCGAAACCCGGATTCTGGCGTTGTAAGTCCACAGACATAGCGCTGTGCCACTGGGGGACATTTTTTTTTACTTGGAAATGTGGAACTATGTGATTATTGGTCATAATCTTCTATTCTGGAATTAAAAGCTATTAGTTTAAAAAATATTACTATCATGGTTCATTATTAAAAATCATCTATTTTTTTTGTTCTTTAAAAAAAGTCCTGTTTTGGCCTCGCATTTATTTCGTACATTTTAAAGCTTACGATGAAACTTGAAGCAGTTTTTAGCTTCATCCGGAACTAAAAGTGTCAATTTTGGTAAATATTGGAGTTTTCCACTTATTAGAATACTATTAGCAAATATTATCCTAGACCAGAGTTCTTTGTGAAGAAGGAGCAACTTACAAGATGTAAATAGCAAAAAAAAAGAAAACAATTCGGGGGAATCCAAGTGAACGTTGCAGTAAACAGGAAATGTTTGAGGAAAGGAAAAGAAATTTGTGACAGGAAAATTAATAGTAACAATCAAGAAGGAAAAGACCTGTTTGAAGGTAAACGAATGAAAGACTAAAAGAGATGGCAACAGTTGATTCGGGAGCACAGAGCGGCTCGTGACAGGGTGGAATGGAAATAGATCGCCCAGGGAGTGGTGCACGGTGCTGAACCAGAGTTAGCGAGACATTTACAGACAATCTGACGTGACTACACGTGATTTGTGTATACATGTCTAACATTACGAATTGGGGGTAGTTTTTTATAAGGCAAAAGAACAAGTGATGGCATCAGTTTGAACCTAAAGATATAAGAAAAACAAAAGTTATGAAATGATCATAATGGTGAAAGTGTATATGTCACATTTATATGGAAGTCCTAGTTTAATACTTTCTGATTTTTCCGCCAGTAAAGTGCTGGAAAGTTTTCCATATTAATCATGTAAAAACTAATAATACCCCACAAAGTACGGAGTCGGTAAAAACACATTACCACTTATGTCGTTTCCAATACTATTGAGAAAGACCAGGACCATTCTAAGTTAGTTTGAGGAAGTCTATGTTATATTTAGATGGAAGGACCTAATTTTATACTTTGTAATTTTCCCGCCGAAAAGTTCTGTCCAATCACATATACATTAGTCATTTTAAAAGTAACAATACCCTACAAAAAACCATATCGCTGTTGTTTATAGTTCTCCATACTACCGTTGAAGTTTATTTGTTTATTTATTGGTAACCACAAAGCTACACAATTTACTATCTGTGCTGTGCCCACCACGGGTATCGAAATCCAATTTTTATCGTCATAAACCGTCAGACTTACCGCTGAGCTAGCGGGAAGCTACTTTTGATAGAGAGCAGGATCTGAGTTTGATTCCATTTAGTTCTTCTGTACTTTCACTTGCAAGGTTTTTTATCCATTCAGTTTGTTAAAATCACAGTTGTCATTCATACTTATAAAAAACAACAAATTTACCTCTCTTGAAAATTCTAAGCCCCTGATCTGAACACATCTCTATGATCTGAATGTATGAATATCTTGCATCGAAACGGGCTGTTTCATACTATTTACCAAAAGCGATCAGTTTTCGGTGGCATCATCCAACAAACGAAACGTCAAACAATCTCAATATATAGTTCTGATACACGTCGTTCCATCATGACTTTATATCGGCTGTGGTGGCCGCAGAATTTGCTGATTTACAGGTTTGAGATCTTTTTGATATAACTGTATAACTTATTGGAAATGTGAGTAAAATATTACATTAAGTTGTACAGACTCGTAACTGCTACTCGGTGGTATATTTTCCACGAAATAAAAACACAGTCGTAACTGCCAGTGAGTGATATCTTTGCAGCATATTCAAAAACACAATGTTGTAACTACCAATCGGAGATATATTTGCAACATATTTAAAACACAGTCGTAACTGCCAATCGGAGATATATTTGAAACCTATTTAAAACACAGTCGTAACTGTCAAGTGGTGATCTATTTGCAACATATTTCAAACACAGTCGCAGCTGTCAAGCGGTGGTCTATATGAACATATTTAAAACACTGTCGCAACTGTCAAGCGGTAGTCTATTTGCAACATATTTAAAACACAGTCGTAACTGTCAATCGCTAGTCTATATGAACATATTTAAAACACAGTCGTAACTGTCAAGCGGTGGTCTATTTGCAACATATTCTTCAAAAACACAATGTTGTAACTGTCAAGCGGTGGTCTATATGAACATATTTAAGACACAGTCGTAACTGTCAAGCGGTGGTCTATTTGCAACATATTTAAAACACAGTCGTAACTGTCAAGCGGTGATCTATATGAACATATTTAAAACACAGTCGTAACTGTCAAGCGGTAGTCTATTTGCAACATATTTAAAACACAGTCGTAACTGTCAAGCGGTGGTCTATATGAACATATTTAAAACACAGTCGTAACTGTCAAGCGGTGATATACTTGAAACCTATTTAAAACACAGTCGTAACTGTCAAGCGGTGGTCTATTTGCAACATATTTAAAACACAGTCGTAACTGTCAATCGCTAGTCTATATGAACATATTTAAAACACAGTCGTAACTGTCAAGCGGTGGTCTATTTGCAACATATTCTTCAAAAACACAATGTTGTAACTTTGCACTATATGTAAAAACACGATATTCAAGTTGGAGCATCATTTATCTTAAGTTGCACTTCTTTTGGGGAACTTTCTTAAAATAACTTGCGGTATTTCATTTTTAATACTGAACCTATCTTTAAGCCATTTATCTAAACTGAACGGAATTATGTTAAAGTAAGTTAACGAACATGGGCTTTATTCCCAGAAGTTTCGCTTATGCGGCTATATCAAGGAGTTGTATAATGCAGCGTCATCAAAATGTCGAAGAATAAAACTTTGTTTTATCTTAAGCTTCACTTGTCGAAAATATTTGAAAGGCATAACAGCATCTGGAAAAGGAGAAAAAACAATAATAACAAATAACACATGTATGAGATTATTTTCCTGATTTTTTTAGACCATGTGGTTTGAATACATAGTAATGATATAAACTTTTACTGTAATGATTCATATATCAAAGGTTCAAACGCAGTTTTCATGTGATGAATGTGGCTTGAATATTTATTCCAAAAAACACATTATATTCATGATGAGTTTGCTGTTATATGTACTTTTATTACATCTTTTGACATTTCATCAAACACAAATTCTAAAGAGTGAACTTACACGTGTTCGTAGAAGCTAGCTTTAGATTCAAAGCTATTTAACTTCATCTAATTATTTCTTTTCTCCTTTTTGTGTTTTGAGTAAAGGTCGAATATGTTTTAATTAAAAGCTCATTATGTTTCAATTAAAGGACGATCATGTTTTGATCAAAGGGCGACCATGCTTCAATTAAACGACGATCATGTTTTGATCAAAGATCGATCATATTTCAATTAAACGACGATCATGTTTTGATCAAAGATCGATCATATTTCAATTAAAGGACGATCATGTTTTGATCAAAGATCAACCATGTTTCAATTAAAGGACGATCATGTTTTGATTAACGATCATATTTCAATTAAAGGACGATCATGTTTTGATCAAAGATCATATTTCAATTAAAGGACGATCATGTTTTGATCAAAGATCGATCATATTTCAATTAAAGGACGATCATGTTTTGATCAAAGACCAACAATGTTTCAATTAAAGGACGATCATGTTTTGATCAAAGATCAACCATGTTTCAATTAAAGGACGATCATGTTTTGATCAAAGATCGATCATATTTCAATTAAAGGACGATCATGTTTTGATCAAAGACCAACAATGTTTCAATTAAAGGACGATCATGTGTTGATCAAAGATCATATTTCAGTTAAAGGACGATCATGTTTTGATCAAAGATCAACCATGTTTCAATTAAAGGTCGATCATGTTTTACCAAATACTTTTCCAACGTATTATGTAGTTATGGGCCAAGAAGACAGTTTGATATTTAATCTTGATGTCACTTGGAAACCTAGGTTAGATATGCATTAATCACTTTAGAAAGACCAGAAATTGTTAGAATTTAATTACTCTAAAATCTACTTTGTTTTCAACTAACCTGCTACTGACTAATAAACTAATTAATGATTATCTCCACCCCAAAGTAACATTTATATCCACAAATGACTAATAACTAAGGTATTCTACTCCCGAGGGTAAAATTAACGTCCACAAAGTTTCTACTGTTTGATATTGTGCAGTTACTGACTAATACATTCACGAACGATATTCTCCACCCTCGGGTAATACGTGCGTCCACAAAGTTTCTGCTCATTAACTGATATTCTTTACACTAAGTTAAGACTAGAATTCACAGAGTTTCAGTTGATTAAAAGGATATTCTTCACCCGGAAGTAACTTGGTGTCCCAATTACCTTTTTTTTTCTTCTGTTTTTAGATGCCTTTCATATTAGTGATTAACACAATAACTGATGATATTCTTTACCGCAGGATGACACTGATGTCCATGCCAAGATATTGAATGTTAGCTTCTCTGCTCGTCGACCGGATGTTCGTAATCCTAATGGCTTCTACAGTCCACAGTATCTCCAGGAACGTGTTTATCTGAACCGTGCTATACTTGCTAAGCTAGCAAATGTAGAGGTAAAATAATGTTGGCTGTATTAATGGGCTATTGTAAAAATAAGTTACTGTATCAGAAGGTTGTTGTTAGTAGCATAACACTTGATAACATAACAGAAAGTTATTTTAATAACTTAGGAATATCATAGAAATATGTAACAGAAAAATTAGTTTCTTAAACATATGTGTGTATATAAAGTTGAATTATTGTTAATAACATACTTAGTATCATAAAGAGTATTTGATTTTAGCAGAAACTCTTGGTGACACATCGTTAAGTTAGTATTAGAAACGGAAGTCTAATTAAATATAACTATTGTTTTTCCTTCCTGAGATGAAAGAAATTGTTTGAGTTTCAGCAAGGAAAATCCACCAAAAACATAGCCATTTATTGAACACAATATATACTCGAAACATATTTGTGACAAGACAAACAAAGGGGTTAACCTTAACTTTATGCGCTTCTCATCTACACTGAGGTTAATTTATTGGAAACATCATTGTTGCTTGTGATATGAACAAGATTTAATGTATATTATTGGTAATGTTACTACTGTATATTTGGAATAAAGTAAAATGCTTTTATAACCCAAAGTTGATTAATTACATATTGTTGAGAGTAGATGTTAAGAAATATGAGGCAGGCAGTATTACTGCCTATGTTGGGATGGCTCAGATTGTTCATCGAAATGATATTTTAAATATCTCCTCAATAGGTTATCAGAACTTTACAATACTATACAGTGT
>NW_013666763.1:224960-226369 GCF_000517525.1 Limulus polyphemus
TTATAGAACATGGTTATAATTACAACCATCTTATGTCTATTGAAACACTGCATTAAAAAACAACAACAAGCAAACAAATAAAGAAAAACTTTTCAAAAAAGGAAGTAAATGTAGGGATGGTTAATATCAATCCTTCAAAAACAATGCAAACAAAATAGTAGGAATGGCATTAGTAATGCGAGCTCTGAATAGTATCCATGAAGTTACTGAAAATCGTACCTAGCGGAATATCATTATCTGGTGATAATGCAAAGTCGGAGGATACAGTTGACAGTGAAAACTGTGAATAGTTACCAGCACGTTGCTAATGATAGTTTACATCCTGATTATAGAGACCGTGGTAAGATTACTGGAACATATTATTGCCATTAAAAAAAAGAATGAAGCACTAACAATTTACTGTTAATAATGTTTGTTTTGGCTAGTGTAAGGTATTATTGGTAGTGAACGAGGTACAAGTAGTTCAATGTAGATAAAGCTGATTTTTGTACAGGTAATGGAAGGTATTATTTGCAGTGAATGAAGGACTAATAGTTTGGTTAGTGTAATGGAATATATTATTAGTGGATACTGAGAGGAAGTAAAAGTTTAGTTTGTTTTGAATTTCGCGGAAAGCTACACGAAGACTTTTTGCGCTAGCCTTCCCTAATTTCGCAGTGAAAGACTACCTACCGTCAACTTTTGGGCTACTCTTGTACCAACTAACAGTCATATTATAACGTCCCCACAGCTTAATGTGAAGGGGAGTCGAACGCCCTAACCACCTGGGCATGTCAGGTCTAAATAAAAAGTAGAGAAAAAAGAATCTCATTTTTAAAACACCAAATAGCGAACAACAAAAACATTCAAGAAAGGGAAAAAGCCGCTCTGAAGCTCAAAAAGAACAACGCTGATTTAATTATAAAAGAGTCGGAAAAAGGGAAGAGTCTGTAGTTCTTTTACGAAGTAACAACAAAAAGTAAATAAAATGAAAATGTTGCGGTAATTCTAACAACAGCAACAAAAGAAAGAAGAAGCAAAAATCTTAGTAAAACATCTTAAAGAAAGCCAGAAAGATTACTGATAGAGTCAAAGCTAGTTCAAAGGCACATTTCAGAATTATATGGAGCACCTAAATTCTACTAACCAGATTTATCCCGGAAACTCAGCAACATATTCGTTATCGTGGTTAACTCATCAGTTCTTAAATCCTTGTTTAGACCACGTGTTGGTCTATTTGAAGAACACCTTTATCTATTAGACAAACGTAAGCGTAAACATGTTAGTTTAAGTCGATTTTGTTAAAACGTTGTCGTTTTGTACTCATCTATTCCCTGGCCTGGTGGTTAGGGCACTCGACTCGCAATCTGAGGGTCGCGGGTTCGAATCCCCGTCACACCAAACATGCTCGCCCTTTCAGCCGTGGGGTG
>NW_013666763.1:226687-230255 GCF_000517525.1 Limulus polyphemus
CTCGTGCAGCTTTGCGCGAAATTCAAAAACAAACAAACAAACATTATTCCCGTAAACGAAGGTATAAATTGTATCATAAATTTTATTTCTCCCCAAGGAGAAAATACTAACATCAGTTTCGACACTATCCGCAGAAAGTAAAACTTTATATTCTCAAGCTATTTTTACTTCTTTAGATTTGAAGATAATTCCTGCAAACAAAAGAAGGGAGTAGCTAAGGGCAACCGGGTTTCTGTAGTTGTACGTATAAATACACTTGAAACAAAAGCTTTGAGCACTTGTAAAGACAAGACACAACAGGCCTTCTTCCAGAAGTATGATATAGATACCTCGGTGATATATTTGGATATTCGAACCATTGACTCTAAAGCCTTAAAAAATTTAATTAGTTCTTGATAACATTTCACTCTTCAATCAAGTTAATTTTGGAACATGAACAGAGGGAAGATGTCTTCTTAACGATCAGCGATCAACAAATACACAGTTTATGTACCCCGCATCATCCTGACCATGTCAAAAACACAAAGGTACTATACATTGTAGTAGATGAAAACATACCGAAAATGTTTCACAAAAAAATTCATCACAAAGTTTTAGGTAACCTCAAAACATGCCTCTTAGGAAACGGATGCTCAGAACAATACATCGGCAGCTTTTTTTATTGTATCCAAACAACGAAAAGTAAACAATAAAAACCAAAATATATCCCAGAGTCGCAATTGAATTACAAAATTATGTATATAATCAATTGTAGTAGTCAGAATCACATAAAAATCTGACATACACATGCTTTTCACACCATCACTACGTGACAAGAACACTTGCTATTCAAGAATGAATGGTGTAGGTCAGAAATGCCTATTTAAAAATGTGATTTAACAAAATTAAAGGTAATGTTTGTAAAGAAAATATACGCTAAACATAAAGACATTCACAATCACGTAAGTTAGAACACAGAATACTGAGCAAAAGTGCCCCAGCAAAACATTTAAAACAACATGGACTACTAGAATGCAAGATTTTAAAGATATGAAAAAAAAACCCAAAAAAACCAACAACAACAGAGTTATCATTCATCAAATTGGTTATCAAAGAACTTGCATATACTATGGAAAGTATACCTAATATATTTATTTGGCCTAAAAAATATAACCCTAAAATTACCTAGTTATTTTTTGTTATCGTTCGCTATTGGTGGGGCCCACATACTGCATAATATAGATTTATTTGTTTGTAATTATGCACAAAGCTACACAATGGGCTATCTGTGTTCTGCCCACCATAGGTATCGAAACACGGATTCTAGCGTTGTAAGTCCGCGTTTCGTCCGCCGTGCCACTGGGGGGTCCATAATATTGATTAATTTTATGTTTCGCCCTTAAGAACCCTCAGTGTAAAGAACTGGCCAAAAAATTGGGTGAAATCACTCACTTTGCATGTAAAATTCACAGAGGGCCCGTTTAGTGATTAGGGGAACTGATTGCAGTATTTTCGATATTTTTGTTTAGTTTTTCTCATGAGTGACTCATAGGTAAACATCAAAGTCATGGATTAACAAGAAATTTGGTTAAAAAATTAAAAATCAATAAAACTGAAATGTTATGTTTGCCATATATATCCCTGGTTTATCTTGCCAAATCTTTTAGAAATTTAAAAGGCAGTGTCAAAATTTTATTCCGATTTACAAACCTTTGAATAAAATTAGCCAAATGTTAAATAAAACTAAGGATGTAATTACTCTAATGAAAAGAAAGAAAAACAGGTATTTATAAAATTGAATGTAAATGTGGAAATGTATACATTGGTCAAACTGAAATAAATTTAAAATTCAGAGTAAACGAACATAAGAGAAATGTTGAAAATCGAAGTGAATTTTTTGCATTAGCTGAACATGTTCCTGGATGCTAAGAAAACTATCAGTGTAAAAGCATTTTATTTGGCTGAGAGATAATTGAAAAAAAACAACAAACGAATATCAGAAAGAGAACTGTTTATTTTAGTTAGAAAATATAAATGGTTGTGGCGTTTTCTAATGCAAATTTCTTTTATTTGAGGCCCTGTAACTATTCGTTGTAAATTCTAACTTTCTATTTATGACGGTAATCGCGAAAGAGCAATGGACATGCTCTTAAAATGGTGAAACACGTTGGCGGAAGCAAAAATGCTTTCGTGCAGAGAGAAATATCAAAGAATGGAAGATAATAGTGCTAGAAAAAATATACTCGTATTAAGTTTGCAAGAGGGCCTTTTCGTGACAGTAAAAGCTTAATGATCATGCCGTAACACTCATAAAGCTTGGGAATAACACTATACATTTCCACTTATATTATTTCATGCTTTAACGTAAACCAATAACAACAACAAGTAAATAAATTAAAATAAAGCCAGAGAATATTTTTTCGTGGAAAAATGTATACCGCAATTAGCCATTCGTGGCAATTTGTTTTAAAGTTAATCCTTGTGATGTTTTTTTTGTGTGTGTGTGTGTGTGTGCATTTATTTATTGTTAATAAAATTGTTAATTTTAGGGCTATTGAAGGGCAGAGACGGTTATTGCTGTGTGCATAATAACAGAAATACAAATGTACGTTGCTTTGTCAGTTATTAAAGTAAAATATCTGTGAAACTTTCGTAATAATCCTTTTACAGTTCCTACTAGATATCACTGTTACTGGTAGGTTTCATCTAAACCATTTTTCTCATTTCAAGGGCCCGGCATGGCCAGGTGGTTAGGGCGCTCGACTCGCAATCTGAGGATCGCGGGTTCGAATCTCGGTCACACCAAACATGCTCGCCCTTTCAGTCGTGGGGGCGTTATAATGTGACGGTCAATCCCACTATTCGTTGGTAAAAGAGTAGCCCAAGAGTTGGCGGTGGGTGGTGATGACTAGCTGCCTTCCCTCTAGTCTTACACTGCTAAATTAGGAACGGCTAGCGCAGATAGCCCTCGTGTAGCTTTGCGCGAAATTCAAAAACAAAAACAAACAAACCTGTCGGGAAATGTATTTCTTCTATACATGTTCTAGAGAAATATTACTTATGATACACCCTGAATATCATGCCGCGAACACGGCTTTTTTGCGAGTGATAATGAGTATGTTCACGTTTGTCGTTACTGTGTAAAGTGTGTCCAGAAATTATGTAACAGAATTAGTTACTTATGACCCCGTATTTCTTATTTCTTGCGCATACAGTCTTGGCACTAACAATGTTGTTCACAGAAACATTTAAATTTTACTTCTGCTACGTTATTTATCTCTAACTCTGTCCATTCGCAATGTAGCAGCGTGTTTCAGATAGTGACAGTTTAATAAACGATAAACAATGGTTCAACTACAATAGTAAACGGAATGTAGCAGCGTTTTTCAGATAGTGACAGTTTAATCAACGACAAACAATGGTTCAACTACAACAGTAAACGGTATGTAGCAGCGTGTTTCAGATAGTGACAGTTTAATAAACGATAAACAATGGTTCAACTACAATAGTAAACGGTATGTGGCAGCGTGTTTCAGATAGTGACAGTTTAATAAACGATAAACAATGGTTCAACTACAATAGTATACGG
>NW_013666763.1:231189-237012 GCF_000517525.1 Limulus polyphemus
GTTTAGATTGAATGGTAATTTATAATCAGTCACAAGAACGTCGAATCTGAATCACTTGAAAAAAACACGGGGGTGCTTAACTTTTTTCCAGGTGTATATAAACAATGAATCAACTACAATAGTAAACGGAATGTAGCAGCGTGTTTCAGATAGTGGCTGTTTAATAAACAATGGTTCAACTACAATAATAAACGTATGGTTTAATATGGAACATGATATTCACTTGTGACTTGAAATAACGTCACGTTACGAAGATATTATACAAACATATATGGTGAACATGATTTATGTGTGTCTCTTTCTTGGTTATTTTAAGTAGTATATTTGTAATAAGTGGAGAACAAACCCCAATTTTTTAATCAAACATACACATATACAAGTCGTTGGTCCAAAATGTACCCGTGTTGGTAAGAAAAGGGTTAACCTGGAATGATATTTATGGTAGCTTGAGGAGGTATCTGATATATTACTTAATATTTTTAACATGAGCGGCACCTTCTGTTACACATAGGCTAGTTCAAAGGCCCTAAAGTTCAAGCATAACCACACCTAAATTAGAACTGCTTACCAAATGAAGGGCAAAAAATCAACTGCATCCGCCGCTTTCACGGTTACTCCTGACCGAATAGCGGAACTGACTATCATTTTTATAACACCCGTACAGATAAAAGTACGGAACATGTTCAGCTGCATTTCGACGATTCAAACCTTGGACCTTCAACGCGGTTCTATTTAAATCTCTTTGCGTACATAATTCGAATGAATGTTTTGTGGAAGTTACTCACTTGCTTGTTTTCAGGTACTTCCGTTTATGTTGCTCACTTGCTTGTTTTCAGGTACTTCCGTTTATGTTGCTCACTTGTTTGTTTTGGGTAATTCCGTTTATGTTACTCACTTGTTTGTTTCAGGTACTTCCGTTTATGTTGCTCACTTGTTAGTTTCGGGTACTTCCGTTTATGTTACTCATTTGTTTGTTTCAGGTACTTCCGTTTATGTTGCTCATTTGTTTGTTTCAGGTACTTCCGTTTATGTTGCTCACTTGTTTGTTTCGGTTACTTCCTTTTATGTTGCTCACTTATTTGTTTTCAGATACTTCCGTTTGTGTTGTTCATTTGTTTGTTTCGGGTACTTCCTTTTATGTTGCTCACTTGTTTGTTTCGGGTACTTCCATTTAAGTTGCTCACTTGTTTGTTTCGGGTACTTCCATTTAAGTTGCTCATCTGTTTGTTTCAGGTACTTCCGTTTAAGTTGCTCACTTGTTTGTTTCGGGTACTTCCATTTAAGTTGCTCACTTGTTTGTTTCAGGTACTTCCGTTTATGTTGCTCACTTGTTTGTTTTCAGGTACTTACATTTATGTTGCTCACTTGTTTGTTTCGGGTACTTCCATTTAAGTTGCTCACTTGTTTGTTTCAGGTACTTCCGTTTATGTTGCTCACTTGTTTGTTTCAGGTACTCCCGTTTGACGACAACCTATGCGTCAGGGAACCGTGCGTGAATTTTGAAGAGTGTCTGTCTGTGCTGAAGTTCGGAAATGCCTCCGGCTTTATTACTTCTGACAGTTTACTTTTCAGGCCGATCTACCCCGTCAACACCTTCGCTTGCCGCTGTCCGGAAGGATTTACAGGTAAACATGTTTAGTGTCGGAATCGTGAGATGCATGCAAAGGAGTAATATGATTGGCTGATTTCTCGATGTCGTAAATAAACTAATCCTTATACCTAGCGTGTCTAGTTGACCATGCGTAGTATTAATATTACCTTCCGATTAGAGCGAGCTACTCACGTACAACAAAACTTAAAAATTTAACCTGGTAATTAGTATAGCTAATTAAATATGCTTTTATTTCGTTCTTACTTATAAATATTGGAATACATTGTTTCATCAGTTGGCTACCCTCATTGTTAATAAAATTTTCAGCCGTAATTCTAATAATATCTCACGAGATTCGGTCAGCTTTGGAGATTTAATTTAGTCCTAAGATAACAAACGTGTTATTAACGATACAGATATTTGGGGGGTCATGAAATGTGCGTGTACATCTAAGTTTCAAAAACGACTAATATGTTAAGTTTTCACTTTTGTCATTAAAATGTTTGTCATTGCAAATTATTAAAAACGAAACACCAAGATCAAGTGGTCAGTTTTTTAATTTAAGAAATTATTGACCCCTTTCCCCCAAATAAATAAGACAAAACAAGTAGTCTTAACACCTATTACTAACGATTTGTGGGTATACCCTGTTTTTATATGGTGGTTAGAAACTAGTAGCGTTTGGTGCCCATTAGGTGCAAAAATTATGCTATTTATACATAAACTTTAAAGTTGTGTATTTAAATTACTTTTTAATAAATTTCGAGGAAATGTTCACCCTGGTGGTATTATGTTAGTTCAGTGTAATTCTGATGTAAGGTGTGGCTTTTTAAAAATTAACCTAGAAGGAGACTGAAGGATAGAAAAACTGAGAATTAGTCACTTAAGTTAGTATTAATTTAATTCTTAACATATATATTAACATTCCTTAGAGAGATCCAGATACAGAGCTAGATGTAAACAAAAGAGGGCGTTCAAACGAAGTAACCTCAAGCTGTTTTCTTTGGCCAAACGTTTGTTTTTTTATTATTATTGTTCTCCTAGAAGGAGATCTTAAATAAAACGTGTGTTGTGAATCGATTTGTTACAGGAATGAACTACAAGTATGAGTGTGACACTGAGGTCAACTTATGCTACTCCAGCCCGTGTGGGAAAAACGGCAGGTGTATTCGCAGAGAAGGAGGCTATACTTGCGTCTGTCAGGAGGGTTTCACTGGTAGGTTTTGTAATCGTGTCACTGCAGCACCAGAATAATGCTGTATTTCTACTGTATTATGCACTGAAATAGTTCCTCTTTTTAAATTACTTCATAATATATTTTTAATTTACCTACTATTAATACTGAAAACCTTATACGAGCACTTGGGCATTGTGTTCAATTGTTTTGGTCTCATTTCTAATTTCATTACAACAGGATAAATATTTATGTTTCAAGATCTAGACTTCTGAAATTAGTTCCCTGTTATACCTTTGACTTCAAAAGCTAATTCTGTGTTACGATGTAGGCTCCAGAAACTAGTTTTGTATTATATTATTGATTATTGAAGCAAGTTTGTACTACAATTTACATTTTTAAAGCGAGTTATGAATTATTTTTAAAATTTTAGAAAATAGTACCGTTTTGTATTATAGACTTCTGAGGCTAGTTCTGTATAATATTCTATAGTTTGAAGCTAATTCTGTGTTATATTCTATAGTTCTATATCTAGTTGTGTGTTATATTCTACAATTCTATTTATTGCTATATTTTACAGTTATGAAGCTAATTTTGTGTTATATGCTACAGTTATGGAGCTAGTTCTGTGCTATATGCTACAGTTCTGAAGCTAGTTCTGTGTTATATTCTACAGTTATGGAGCTAGTTCTGTGCTATATGCTACAGTTCTGAAGCTAGTTCTGTGTTATATTCTACAGTTATGAAGCTAGTTCTGTGTTATATTCTACAGTTATGAAGCTAGTTCTGTGTTATATTCTACAGTTATGAAGCTAGTTCTGTGTTATATGCTACAGTTCTGGAGCAAGTTCTGTATTACATGCTACAGTTCTATTTATTGTTATATTCTACAGTTATGAAAATTGTTCTGTGATATATTCGGGAATTTTTGAAAATGTCTCTGCTGTAAACTTTAGGGTTTGAAACTAGTTCAGTCTTTAATGTAGAATTGTGAAAACATTCCCAATGTTCTAAAACAATTCTGAGATTTTCCAGTAATATTTTCTGTTTGCTTAACCTTTAAATTACTGATTTGCTTGCATACGGTTCACTATCTATGGGGCCATGTATACTTCACATTTATACATCACATTGATACATCACATGTATACATCACATTGATACATCCCATGTATACATCACATTGATACATCCCATGTATACATCACATTGATACATCACATGTATACGTCACATTGATACGTCACATGTATACATCACATTGATACATCACATGTATACATCACATTGATACATCACATTGAATAATTTTTATGCGTTTGCCTTTTGCAACACTCAGTGTAAAATCTGTCGAGAAAAATGATTGGAATCAACCATCTTCCTTGCCAAATATCTATGAAATCCAGAAGTAATTACAGGAATTAATTACAATACTGACGTTATTTTATTTAAATTTTGTGTGTAACTCATATGTTCTTTAGGACCCTGTAATAACAAAGTCATAAAGCCGCAAGTTGATGCATAAAGAGTTTATAGAAATGCAGGTAAGGTCCATATGAACCCAGAACCCCTATTGGTAACTTAGAGTCCGGAAGTTATATCATTTATTACAGTATATTCTTGAAGCCAGCATGTTGTGTGGCCTGGAGTTGGGTGCAGTAAGTAGTGTGAGTTTCGGAATGTTTTCAATATTAATTTTGACTTATGGATATAATTTCCATTATCTTATTATTATTATGTAAAATACGTGTTATTGAACGCCATGACTGAAACCAGTCGTATTAATCTAAATGAACAAGAGTACTTCCATATTTAGTTCAGTTATTAAATCCATTAAGTGTTAAACGTAATAAAGTAGATGCTGTAATACCTTAAGTAATGTTGCCAACCAAGTAATGAAATGAAATTGTGGTATTAGTTGTGTGTGAGTCTCAGAAAATGAAATTACTGCAGCATATATGTTTGGTTAGGAAAGCAGCCCCGTACTTTTGCCTGGAGTTCAGAACCAGTGAGAATATCCTGGAGCAATATTCGTTTTCTACGACACTGAATTTTCCCCTTCATTCCCTTCAACCGCGAAAAAACAATTCCTCGGGAAGTTTATGTCTTTACTTGGAGATTTTGATTTCGAAATGCTGCTCAAGCCTAACCGTGGAGTACTAGCGAATTCTCCAGGGATTACTGGCTGCTCCGAAGAAGGTGGATCTTTAATCCTTTCAGCTCTATTAGCTTGAGTGCCAAGAGGGAATTGCTTTGTCTTCAGCACCTGTTTAGATAGCCTTGCAGCAAAGCAGGGATTAAAGGAGAGGGGCGCGCCTCAGGAGCAGCCTCCCTCCCTCCTCTGGTATGCCTGAACTTCCACATTTTTCGTTGTGGTGTCGTACACTATATGTTGAATGCGTATGGATCGATGACTGATACAGCGGTTAAGACATGGAGTTTTCGCCGCCACCAAACTAGCCAATGATTCAGCATCAGAGGAATGTGTGTTTTAGACCGTGTCCACGAAATACGGATATCGCTGTAATAAATGTTATCTTTCTGCTGTGCGATAAAATACTACTTTCTTCTAAGTAATGAATCATTCCATACAATATATAGTATTACACGTACATAAAAGAATAGAAAATAGAGACGTGGGTGGAGACTGTAGTAGGACGAAGGAAGACAGATACAACACATTAATGTCTCTTTGTAGTAATAGCCTTTTCACCAGAAAATTCGGTAAGAGACGAAACTTGCAGGAAGAATTCCGATAACAAGCAGAGTGCCGTTTGTATCACACGTATTGGTTTAATTGAGTTATGTCTTCGTTTCCCAGACTTCAGAACATGTAGATTGTTGTCTGTCGTCATTATTTGCCTGTAGTATATATAATGATAGTTTGAAGTTCGACTCGTCACCAAGCACTCGTCAGAGTTCTTAATCACCTTACTTCATTGGTGAATTTCCGAGAAAGTTCGACTCGTGATCAGTCAATCTTCAAGAATTTTAGATCAACTTACTTCATTGAAGTGTTTTTTGAGGACGTTTAAATTGTCACCAATCAGGGGCGGAT
>NW_013666763.1:237262-238709 GCF_000517525.1 Limulus polyphemus
TAGGCCAATCCGCCCCTGTCACCAATCAACCTTCAAAGCTCTGAATCACTTTATTTCATTGGTGAGTTTCAGACAAAATTCGACTTGTCATCAATCATCTTCAGAATTCTGAGTCACAATACTTTATTGGTGAGTTTCTGAAAAAGTTCGACACGTCGCAAATCACTCTTCAGAGTTCTGAATCATATTACGTCATTGATGAGTTTCTGAGAAAGTTTAACCCAGTACTAATCAATATTCAGAGTTCTGAATTACCGTAAGTCATTGGTGAGCTTCTCTAAAAAATAAAGAGAGGGAAAAAAAAAAGCTTCTTTCTTAATTAACATGTTTCGAATGAAACTATTTTCTTGGTTTTCTTTCTCGAGCTGTTTGAATTATGTTATTTAACTTCAAAATTCAGGCAGAAAATATGCTAATTCTCCTCATAAAATTTGAATTACACGAACTTTCCCACCCTTCATTTCACAGGGATCCGAGTATGCCTACATATAAACAGTTGTCATGTTTATCGAACAAACAGGCTGGCGTACATTACTTGATTATGCTGGTTTTCAATTTTTTTAATAACGTGTAGAAAACGACAAATGTTATGATACCGACAAAAATACATCTTTCCCCAATATTATTAATTATGAAAACAAGGCAAGGAACCAAGTTAACACTGTTGAAAGTTATATAATTCCATTTTATTACTAGTCATACCGTGATAATTAAACTAGCGCTATTAAATTCATAATAATAAATTTATTATAAAGATATTTTATTAGACGTTTAAAAGAAGCAGAATAAGTTATTAACAGCGTGAATGGAGAAATTATCTATTTCATTATTTGAATATTATGGCGAAGCGTTATTATAATTAATTATACTCGTCATAAGACATTAATATTAATTAGGCCTATTATATTTTTAACACTGCATACTTTATTCAGTTTCTGAGGGTTTCTTAAGAACAAGTAGAATGTGTAATAGTATTTCAAACACACTATGTTCTCCACATCAATTACATTTCACTCAATATAGAATGTAGTGTAAAAATTTAATAGACCTGATAATGATGTCTTATGACAAATATAATTAATTATACCATTAATCATTAAAATGTTTTCTCTCAAACAATACTAAATACTGCGTTGTAAGTCCGAAGACATTCCGCTGTGCCACTGGGGGGCGCGAAAGTTGAAAAATAAATATTTGTTGTCAAGTTTCGTTTTTTTTTTTACTCAAGCTTGCGGGTTATTATTGTAACACACTAAGTGGGTATTATTAGGTCGTCAAGGAGTCCAGGTTTGGGGGTCGGAAGTTGTTTTTGTCTAGGACTGAGCCATTGTTTTTGGCGATTAATATTCGTATACAGAATCCATTTTTCATCACCGGTGACAATTCTGTCCAAAAATGGTTCACGCGCTAGAAGAGACGAAGCAACGTTCACACGTTGGAAACAATG
>NW_013666763.1:238944-244641 GCF_000517525.1 Limulus polyphemus
CTTCTTTGATATTTTTTGTGGTTACAGAGGCGTTGTTTCCCTTCTTGTATTCAAACAGCATTACATCCAGAATGTGTGTCTCGTCGTGTGCCATCACTACAATGGATTGAAGAATACTAAACTTTACACATTATATAGGCTACACTAACATGACGTTTAGGCGGTTCATTTAACTATTATACGTGATGTACGTTTTTTTGGGGGGTGGTTAATGAAAGTGTTCCAAAACGCGATATTAATTTCTTGATAACCTAATATTTAATTTGGCTTTAGCTCTAGAAGATCGATTAGTGATTAAATGAGTAAGTAGATAAAACTGAGGCCTAGCTCTAGAAGTCCAAATATTGACCAATACGGTACGTAGGTAAAACTTAGTTAGGCTTAACTCTAGAACTCCGAATAGCAATCAGAAGACTAAGAGGATAATATTCTAGCTTAACTTTAGAAATTTTAATTGTGGTCAGAACAATTTTATCAATGATAGCAATCACTAGGCTTTGGTCTGTTGAACCGATTGGTAATCTTTTTAATCATAGTTTTTTATACTGTCATTACAATAATCATATAACATACAGATGTATTAAATACTTTAAAAAACAACGTTTATTAGTACTCAATAAAAATTAAAAAAATAGACTGTCCGCAGGCTCACGGTATTTTATTTTTATACAATAAATTCTTAAATAAAACAGATTTTTTTTGTTATTTTGAGTCTGGAGAAAGTCTCATTTTTTTATATTTATTGTGTACTATTAAATGTTTTTTTATTTAATATATCTGTGTTATTGAAAATTTACACAAGTGCCGTCTCAACCTTAATCATATAACATTGTTCAGAAGAAGAATACCGAATAAGAGAAAGAGGTGTAGCAACGTCAGATGTAAACACAACAACAGGTACAAATATGTCGGTCACTTTCAAAAGCTAATTTATATAGAATAGTGAGAACGTGATTTATATACATTCTACGAAATTCACAAGTATCGGATATTGTAGCTTTTTAACTCACTGTAAAGAGATGTGTTTAAAAAACGAAAAATATCAAAGAAATTGCGAACTGTGCGACAGCGCTTACATTCAGCATGCAAAATAGGAGCCCAATACTTGATTACGTATTGAAAGTTTTCTTGTTCAAATATTTTTGCGGAAAGCTACATAAAAGGCTATTTACGCATATAGTCACCCTTAATTTTGAACTGATGGACTACAGGAAAGGCAGCTTGCTCACTACCAACCGCAAACACTTGTACTAATTGTGTCTGATTGAATAGTAGGATTTGACTGTCACTTCTAAAGTGCACCCATGGTCCAAACATGTGAAGCGCGTGTTTGGGCAACGGGACATGAACCACGAGTCTTTGTATTCACAATCCGGATGAGCTAACCAGTTGTATTTGGTCTGAAGTTAAACACAAAGCTACACAATGGGCTATCTGTACTCTGCCCACTACGGGTATCGAAATTTGGTTTCCAGCTGTATAAGTCCGCAGACATGCCGATGTGCCACTCGGGGGTGGGGTGACCATTAGGGACGTTCTATTTCACACAGTGAAAAATCTATACATAACTAGAAACAAGTTAAAAATTCTCAATTACAGCCTAGACATTAATTTTCTTGACAATCTCAAATATAAGTTACGCCAAACTAAATCGTTGCCTTGATATTTCTTTTAAATTCTTAATAAATATTTTCTAAACCAAACATTAAAAAAAGTATTTTGTACAGAAAATTTGATTCTTGATAAAAAAATAAATAAAATATAACAAAAGACTTTTTATACAATTCTATAAAGAAGTTTAGAAGAAATCTGAAAATAATACGGTTGAAATTATCGAGGAACCAATACTTTAGTTATATACACAGCTCTTTTCTTAGATTTTTTATTTAGATTATTTTTAATTATCATGGTCAAACTGTCAAGAATTTTTTCATACACACATGGATCTAAAATTAGCGGTTTTTTGTTTATTTATATATTGACTAAAAATTGTTGTTGTTCTTTTTCCATATACATATGGACTGAAAATCAGCGCTGCGGGAAGTCAACAGATGACATCCAGCCAAGACATGAATCACGCAAATTTGTAAACACAGTTGTCGTAAAATCCATTACCTATTACATAGTATACACGTAACTAAGATGGTTTAAAATCAGTATTTACAGTGCAGGCTTTACTGGGTATGAACTGTGGTTCGCATTAATCCATTATTATAACAGATCGTTATTTAAATCACGGTCTATCACACACACATGCACATAAAGGTTTCATTTTATATGTATAAAATATATATATATATATTTTGATAGTGCCTCCTTATTCTTCGTTCTTATTCGCCCATGATTACCAGCAAGAAGACGCTTTGCTTGCAAATGCCCTTAGTCAGAGAATATTTACCTAACGGCTACAAAGCTGGCACAGCTCAAGGAAATTGGCTTAGCCGCCCAAAGTTCATTTCCATGTAAATGATGCTCACCATCGATTGATCGAACAACGGACCACTGAAGTCATTACATCGCCTAATATTTAAGGGAAGAAATGTCATGATATTTATTATGTTGAATATGGTGGCCACGTTAAGTGTAAAATGTATATACTGTAATTGTTGTAATTGAACGATGAATCTAAAATACATAGATTTATATAAAATATGCACATCTAGTCGGTAGGTTAAAGTATTTGGAAGAAAAGCAATGTAAGGCTTTCTTTCTTTCCCCAAAATAATCGTAGTTATCGATTTCTGTTACGGGTCATTTTATCGATAATTTCTCCCTTTTTTCCCCTCTCGGTTGAGCTCAGTTACAAAGTGCCTGTCGTCATCGGCGTCCGCATCACTAAGAAAACTCCATTAGATAGAAGAACTCTATAAAAGCAGGTCCAGATAAAACCTATTCCATCAAGTGAATGAAGTCCTCCGTTCAGTCCATTATAAACCTTCAATCTGCCGTGTCCAACCATAAGCAATAGATAACGTCATCTACGGCCTGACGACCCCTAGAGCTAACTGGATAGAGTAACAATACTGCAAAGATGAGTGTAGGGGGCGTGGTAGCCGCGACACGTGCGTTCGGCACTCCTGTCTTCCCGCGTGATGTCATGTCATGGAAACAGTGGCGGCAATCGATTAGAATGGTACGTCCTACAAACTCTTTTCATTTTGTTGGGAACAATGTCAGGCTGACTTGAAAGCTTTTCTTGGCGAGAAAACAAACTTTCGTCACATTGTTCTAGGTTGGAAAGATATTCTATATCGTTTTAAATATCACTTTTTTGTTTCGCACATAATTTGATGACTGGAAAAAAAAAAGGGTAAAGTGTCAGTTCTTGTGTCATGCATCCTCCAGTATTAATGCGTTTATGGTTTCTGTAGAGGGTCGAGCGTGGTCAATCTGCTTGGACTGTGAATTCGAGATTTCGTGGTTCGTGGCCCGTTGTTGCAAAAACGTGTTCCACACTTTGGGACCATGGGTGCTCTATAAGAATGACCATCAAGGCCATTTATTCCGTCATAGAGGAGTAGCCCAAGAGTTGGCGGTGGGCGCTGTTAATTAGCTGCCTTTTTTCTAGTCTATCGTTTCGAAATTATGGACGGCTATGTGCAGATATCTCTTTTTTTTTTGTAGTTTTGCTCGAAAATTCTGAAAGAAAAACAATAGCATATGTCTAAAAATATCACTCGATGTAATTACTGAAAACGTCAACATTCCTGGCACACACAAGGGAACACTACACATGGCAAAATTTGTACTGCATTTGTTAGGTTCTTTACTGATTGTGCTTTTCATCAAAATGTATTTTGATTTATTTCATTTTGCTGAAGTACTTGGAAATATTTGCTGTATATTACAATTTGTTTTTTGTCACAACTTTTAAACCATTTTAAAGACGTTAGTTTAGCTAGAATTTTGGGAGAAACGTGGTTAGCTTACAATATTAACGTCTTGACTCAAATTGTCGTCGGACTTGTATGTATTGTCTATATACAATCCATAGAACAAAAAACTCTTCAGTCGGTTGCCCTTGTTGATTTTTGCGCAAGTCTTATGTTCAGGAATCTGGTCAGCCGAGTGTGGTTAATGTGATTGGACTGTGAATTCGAGAGTTCGTGGTTCAAGGCACGTTATCGCAAAAACGTGACCCGCACTTTAGTGCTTTGGATATGCTATAAGATTGTAAGTCAAATTCCACAGTTAAGTCAGGCAAGAGTAGGCGAAGAGTTAGCAGGGGGTGCTCTTGACAAGCTGACTTCCTTCTATGTAGTTTATCAATAAAAAATTAGGAACATTTTTACGCAGCTAGCCTTTTGTGTAGCTTTGCGCAAGAATTTTCAAACAAAACATTCAGTAAACCATTTATAGTTAGAGTTTGTTTGTTGTTGTTGTTTTTTGGGGAGGGAGTGAAATTTTAAATGAATTTCGTCTACTTTGTTGGCTATTTGTGCTCAGAACCCAAAATTGAAAAAAAAAAGGAAATTTCTCTCCATACAGGAAAATAAACTTTAGACTTAAATCTCAGGTGGTGATTGAAGCGCGAACTTTGTACAATTTAAAATTTTAAAGTTAGCTGTACTATTTGAACATACTGTAATAGCACGTTCTGGTTAGAACACTAACAATCTACTCGTCGTTTTTCCTTCAAGATTTTATTAAATTTATCTGCACACTGCAACGCCACAAAATAACGTAACACAATTACGATTCGGGTAATAAATATTAATGAGGGCATACATGGCATCCTTGTTATTCTACTTACAAATACCTCTTCACGGTGCGCGAGCGACTCCTGCTATTTGCGAAAGACGTGAATATAAACGTGACGCCAATGGCTTTGCTTGAACGCTCTTCTCACAGCGAATACCAGATCAAATCTGACTTGTCTGATAAAATGTTCCCGGGTTTCAGTTATTGGGTACATAAGACGCATAGTTCAAGTTCAAACGTCAAATCCTCATTGATGTCATTTATTTGTTATCGTAAATGATGCCATTTGTATGTGAGTTTGATGAAGAAGAATAAAATTGCTATTAAACTTCTGGATTCTAAATCTAAAAGGTGTTTCAGAATTTAAAATATAAGTATATAATATTTTATGCACATTTCGTTTTATATATTCCTCACGAATTTAATGTTTTAACTTTATATTTCTGCATACAGTATAGCAAACGTATTAATAATTTCGACGTTCTCAGCTTCCTCGTGATCAGTGATTGCTTGTCTGTTAAAATTCGCGCAATTTAGCTACTAGATGGCTATCTAATCTCGCCGTCCCTAATTTATAAGGGAGCTACTTGAAGGAAGGCAGCTAGTCAACAGCACCGAACACCAATGCTGAGGCTAATCTTTACCAACGAAACTGGGGTTAACCATCACATTATAATGCCCCCACGGCTGAAAGGGCAAGCACATTCGGTGACGGGATTCGAACACGGTATCCGCAGATTGCGAGTCGAGAACCCTAATCACCACACTATGCACGATCTGTGAATCTTCAAGGTTACAGTACTAATGTTTAAAAACTTTATTTGGCTATCTTATTATATAAGCATTGTTAGAAATCGAAAATATCATTATTCATTAAATATTCTTTATTGACTTCGTAAATTTTTTTCATTATTAAACTTATGTTAAATAACGAAATTTAAAAGCGTACACAAAAATCATAGACCACTACTTATTAGTGCTTGTAGACTAATTGTG